>NC_090650.1:20747154-21007154 GCF_040937935.1 Hyperolius riggenbachi
TAAAAACATTGAGAATAGGGAAGCCTTAAATATCTTCCACTGCTAACCGTCGCAAGTCCAGCAAGGAGTGTGGCCACACCCCTACGACGTCAGGAGAGAGAGAGAGGATCCTCATACAGCAATTTGTGCATCAAAATCTGACGACATAATGACAGATATTTCAAATAGTAGATTACTATTAATAGGATAGCAGTAATGCAGACATCAAATAAACAAACGTTGATTCGGGTTGATTAAATCATGAAAAATGTTCAGCACAAATGGACCCGATTCCCAACACTAAGTAACACCATTTATATTCTTCATCTGCGGCCACTTTAAAGTGTACCCGAGGCAGCATGTGACATGATGAGATAAACTGGTGTATGTAGAGGGCAAAACATTAATAACCAGGCTGTTTTTCTTTTGCTGCCTGAAAGAGTTAATTTCTAGGCATGGAAGTGACAGCTTCTGTCTTGTCAGGAGCTTGTCGGGAATATAGTAACCATCACTGATAAGCAAATTACAGCCATAAACATTTTCCTGGCAGAATTCAACTTCTGAGTGCAGAGGAGAGATAGAAGAAGATCAACAGCTCACGTATTTTTACACAGGGACACTTAATAGGCTGCCATTGACCAGAGACAACCAAACATTCAATCTACTTTATAAATGTTTAAATATAAAATAAAACCATAGAATATGATTTTTACGAGTAGGGGGATAAATACAACTGTTTATCTCACCAGTTTATTTTCACCTCGAGTTCACTTTAAAGGAAACCAAAGTTGAAAATAAACGGATGATGTACACAATTGTATCTATCCTCCTCCTCCTAATTTTTTTTTTTTTTTTTTTTTTTTTTTTTTTTTTATAATTCTAGAGTTTTCTTTTCTTTTTAAAAGAGTTTTCTTTTCTTTTTAAAAAAAGTATGTTTAATGTTGTGCGGTCTCATATGACTGATACAGTCTTTCAGTGTCACACAGCTAAAATATATGAACCATTGACCTTGTGCTTGGCACTGTACAGACACATGTCTATCTCATGTCAGCTTGAGTTTTCTGAAAAAAGAAGTGAAACTGGACTGATCTTTTAAGTCACGCAATGCCCCTGCTGCACCCCTCATCCGCTGATCCCGGCTTGGTGGATTAGCTCCCCCATTGCTCAGGTGAGGCTGCAGTGAAGTGACATGAAACTTCTTATGCAGAGAGTCAACGGCTGAGCTCTGCTATCCTCAGCCCCCCTCCTGCTCGGTAATCAGCTTTGCTCTATATTTAGGTACTGCGGATTATTACCAGCAGTGTAGCAGTCATAGATCACCACTAGGGGGCGCCTATCCACTCTGCAACTTGTACTGCTAAAGGAAAACTGCTGCCCTGCAGAGATCATTCAATTCAATTCACTTTATTGTCATTGTGTAACACAACAAAATTACTTTTCATGACAACCCCACGGTGCATATAGGGAACATAGTGATAGTAACAAGGAAGAGAAGAAATTATACAAGTATGCCAGGTATTACAGATGTTTAAACAATTTGTACACAGTGTTAATTATTTTAGAGAGGATTCAGAGTTTATCAAGTTTATGGCGGATGGGAAAAAGCAACAATGCAAGATAGTTCACCAGCCTCAGGATATTATCATGCAGATCACGGGGAGTCCTATTGGGATGAGGGGTCCATCACACCTCTCAATTTCAAAGTCCACAATCATAGAAATTCCCATCCAGGACTCGACCCACAGACGGATGTGATATAAATCACTGGTGTTTATTCCATTATAGCAGAAATGTATACAGTACAATAAAACAGCAGGATGGGAAAAAGCTGTCTTTCAGTCTGTTTGTGTGTGCGGATTGATCTAAAACGTTTACCTGATGGAAGGAGCTCAAACAAGGCATTTCCAGGGTGAGTGTTGTCCTTGATAATGTTTTTGGCCCTTCTCACGCTGCAAGTATTATACAAAAGTTCCAGTGATGGTAGTTCAGTGCCAATAATGGCTTCTGCTGTTTTAACAACTCGCTGCAGGGCTTCTCTAGTAGCCTTCGTGCAGCTGTTGTACCAGGCCGTCATGCAATTGGTCAGAACGCTTTCTATAGTGCATCTGTAGAAATTAACCAGCAGCTTCTGTGGGAGGTTAGCGCTCCTTAGTTTTCTCAGAAAGTAGAGGCGTTGTTGTGCTTTGCCAGTTAGAGCTAAAGCATTGTCAGCCCAGGACAGGTTCTCTGCGATGGTGACTCCCAAACATGTGAAGCTGGAAACTCTCTCCACAGCCTCTGCATTGATCATTAGCGGTAGGTGAGTAGTCTTTTTGGTGGTCCTAAAGTCCAGAATAATTTCTTTGGTCTTCTTTGTATTTAATAACAGGTTGTTAATGTCGCACCATGCAGTCAGGTTCCTAACTTCTTCTCTGTATGCAGCTTCCTTATTGTCTTATATAAGCCCAATGACAGTCGTATCATCTGCAAACTTAACAATTATGTTTGAGGTATGGATAGGCTGGCAGTCATGGGTGAAAAGTGCATAGAGGAGAGGGCTTAATACACAGCCCTGTGGCACGCCAGTGCTCAGGGTAAGGGTGGAGCATGTCTGTTTTCCTAGTCTGACAGTTTGAGGGCGATTAGTAAGGAAGTCCAATAACCAAGTACATATGGAGGGAGCAAGACCTAGTGCATGGAGTTTGTTGGTCAGCTGGCTAGGTACAATGGTGTTAAATGCTGAGCTGTAGTCAACAAAGAGCATCCTAACATAGGAGTTGGGCTTTTCCAGGTGTGAGAGGGCAGCATGGAGAGCTACACAGATGGCATCCTCAGTCGATCTATTTGTTCGGTAAGCAAACTGGTGTTGATCTAGATTTTCTGGGATGGAGGCCTTGATGTGTGTGGCTACCAGTCGTTCAAAGCACTTGCCGATGATAGGGGTTAGAGCAACTGGTCGATAATCATTAAGACAGGTTATCCTAGGTTTTTTGGGGACTGGCACAATGGTTGTAGATTTAAGGCATGATGGGACTACCTCCAAGAACAGAGAAAGGTTGAATATTTGTGTAAATACTTTCGCTAGTTGACCAGCACAGGCCTGGAGCACACGTCCTTGCACACCATCAGGACCTGCAGCTTTCCTGGTGTTGATATTTGTGAGTGCTTCACTTCATGTATGTGAAGGATTTAAGGCTGTGAGTCAGTAGTGGGCCCAAAGTTGACTGGAGGCCGATTATTGTCTTTTTCAAATCTAGCAAAGAAGTTGTTAAGTTCCTCTGCTAGGCTGGGGATGTTATTGTCCAGTGTATATTGAGTGCTATTCTTCTTTTTGTAATCTGTGAATAGTTGAATGCTTTGCCACATCCTCTTTGGGTTTGAGTCATTATCAAAGTTTTCCTCAATCCTTTGTTTGTATTTAAGTTTTGCATTTCGTATGCCTTTCTTCAGACTTGCTCTGGCTGAAGAATATGCTTCTTTGTCCTGTATTTTAAAAGCTTTGTTTCTATTGTACATAAGAAAAAGAGACTGCTGCACTCACGCATAGTCCCAAATGGGAGCAGGGAAGTACAAAGCCAAATAATCCAAAAATAATGGTAAAAATCCTGCTGCACCAGATGGTAGGGTAAAGTGAAAAAAATCTTTATTCTGTTACTCCATGTCAGTGTTACAGATAAAAGCTCACGCGTATCGGAGCAAAAGATGGCTCCTTAATCATAGCTTTGTTTCTATTATTTAGACGTTCCTTGAGTTCTTTTGTTATCCATGGTTTATGATTTGGGTAAACCGTAATTCTTTTGTTGACAGTGATGGTGTCCACACAGAAATTAACATATGAAAATACAGAGGAAGTACTTCTCTCCAGGTCTGTTTCATGAAAGAAAATATCCCAATCTGTATTTTCAAAGCAAATTCGGAGCTGAGAGGCAGCAGTCTCAGGCCAGACTTTAACAGACTTGCTAATTGGTTTAGCAGTGTTGATAATGGCTTTGTATGCGTCGATAATGGCTTTGTATGCGGGAATAAGAAACAAAAGATAGATGGTCCGACTGTCCCAGTGGGGGGCGTGGGGTGATCTTATAGGCAGTTTTTATGTTTGTATAGACATGATCCAAGGTGTTTTCTCCTCTGGTTTTACAGTCCACATGCTGATAAAATCTGGGAAATACCTTCTTAAAGAGACTCCGTAACAAAAATTGCATCCTGTTTTTTATCATCCTACAAAGTTTCAAAAGCTATTCTAATCTGTTCTGGCTTACTGCAGCACTTTCTGCTATCACAGTCTCTGTAATAAATCAATGTATCTTTCCCCTGTCAGACTTGTCGGCCTGTGTCTGGAAGGCTGCCAAGTTCTTCAGTGTTGTGGTTCTGCTATGAACTCCCCCTTCCAGGCCGATCTATGCACACTGCCTGTGTATTATTTAGATTAGGGCATCTTCTCTCTTCTCTCTTATCTTTAAAGCCGCATCTACACACGTAGATGCGGCCGCGATGCTCCTTATCAATCGAGCCGCTGATGCGGCTCGATTGATAAGATCCGACAGGATGGATCTTAGCACCGCCGATTCCCTGCTCGCTCCCCGCGAGGGGACAATGGCAGGGAATCGAGCGGCAGATAAGCGGCGCGGTGCAGGGACGAGCGGGAATCGAGCGGGTATTGATTCCCGCGCACGCGCGCCGAGCGGGGACACGGCGGGCACGCGGAAGAGGCGATCCGGCGGCTAATCGAGCCGCCGGATCGCCACAATCTCTCCCCGTGTAGACGGGGCTTTACAAGCTGGATAAATCCTCCTCAGAGCTGGCTGGGCTTTTACATACTGAGGAATTACAGACAAGGGCAAAGCTGTTTTCAGGAAGAAAAGAGCAGCCTGAAACTTCAGTGCATGAGAACTGCAGGGGGAAAGAAACACACAAATGATCTCTTGAGATTCAAAAGGAAGGGTGTATACAGCCTGCTTGTGTATGGATGTATTTTCTATGTGTGGACATACTGTACATCAACCTACTTCCTGTTTTGGTGGCCATTTTGTTTGTTTATAAACAAACTTTTTAAAACTGGTTTTAACCACTTTTAATGTGGCGGGGAGCGGCGAAATTGTGACAGAGGGTAATAGGAGATGTCCCCTAATGCACTGGTATGTTTACTTTTGTGCGATTTTAACAATACAGATTCTCTTTAAGATTTGCTTGGTTAAAATCTCCAGCAATGATGTAAATTGCATCAGGGTGTGAGTTCTGTTGCTTACTAATGACATCAAACAGTTGTTCATTTGCTGACTTAGTATTGGCATGAGGTGGAATGTACACTGCCATAATTATAACAACTATATGTTCCCTGGGTAGGTAAAAAGGTCGACCTCTCAGCATTAGATATTCCACATCAGGTGAACAAGACTTGTTGATTATGGTTACGTTAGTGCAGCAAGCATTATTGATATAAACACATAGACCTCCACCTGTTTTCTTGCCAGAATCAAGCGTTCGATCAGCACGGTGAAGCGTGTGACCTGCAAGCTCAACTGCAGCGTCTGGTATGGAGGGGTCTCCGAAAAAAATCAAAACGGCAACATACAATTCCTTCCAGCTCCTTCGGGCATTCTGGTTTCCTCTCACAACCCCAAAACATGCAGATAAGTTAATTGGCTTCCCCCTAAATGGGAAAATTGGCCCTAGACTACGATACATACAAAGACATATGACTATGGTAGGGATTAGAGTGGGAGCCCCTCTGAGGGACAGTTATGTGACAAGACATAGGGCCATATGCAATCGCCTTTTTCACCTGAGTTTTCTCCTAGGAGATAATTTTTCATCTTCAATTTAAAATAACTTTCCTGCACTTTTCAACTTAAAAAGTACCAAAAAGTACCAAAAAGTAGGTGAGAAAGTACTATTAAAATTATTTTGAGTATTTTCTTGCTTGCTGGTGGCTTAAAAGAAATTTTATTGGTAAATTTAAAATTATCACCTAGGAGAAAAACGCAGGTGAATAAGTGAATTGCATATGGCCCTATATACTCTGTACAGCGCTGCGGAAGATGTCAGCGCTATATAAATACTAAATAATAATATTGGTCCTATACTGATAGCTGGTTGTTTTCACCTGCTGGTCTCAGGCCAGGACCCCCAGATTGAGGGGATGAGCAGAGACCTGTCCCCTGGACACAGGCTCCTCGTACTGCACCTCGTTAGGGGAATATTTTGAGCAGGGGCGTAGCAATAGCCATAGCAGCCATAGCAGGAGCTATGGAGCATAGGGGGCCCACGTGGTACTTAATGTATTCACCATTAACGCTGGTGTTTCTCTACCCTCTGACTTTGTGTCAGTGCCCATGATACCATGTAACTATGTACAGTGTTGTTTGCATGAGAATGCAAATTGCACAATGAACTCATATCCATAGGGTAGGGGCAGGTGGCATTGTTTAAGAGTGCCTACAACCATGATGTCTAGGGGCGGGGGTTTGCCACATCTCATGCCTTAGCGGGCACATGATGCACACATGCAAAAAATGTCACACACAAATGCTCCACACACCATACAAACGCCATACAGTGCAATTATACATTTGGGGCACAAGGAGAAAAAAAAAAAAAAAAAAAAGATTTCCCATGATAACTGTCACCCGTTGCGGATCAGGACAGTCCTTCAACCGACAATTTGGGGACCTACCGTACCTCGGTCCTTAAAGGAATCATTAGGCAAAATGTAAAAACTGAGGTTTACTCACCTGGGGCTTTCTCCAGCCCCTTGCAGCCGACTGTCCTGACCCTAGCTCGGGGTTACCGCCAAGGAGGTTAAGCCGACAATCGTTCTGTGTGTACAGCGGCCACTAATTGATCCAGTTTCGGACATTAAAGGAGTTGTCGGGCAAAATGTAAAAAATGAGGTTTACTCACCTGGGGCTTTCTCCAGCCCCTTGCAGCCGACTGTCCCACGCCGACCGCTCCGCTCTCCGCCGCCGTACCGGGTTCCCCACACAGTGAAGAGGCTGACTGCGGGGTCGGCCTTAATGCGTTTGCGCGAAGCGCCGCTGTCAATCATGGCCACGTGGTCCGCGGCGCACGGTCGGCCTCTGCACGGTGCGGGGAGCACGGGATGGAGAGCGGAGCGGTTGGGGTGGGAAAGTCGGCTGCAAGGGACTGGAGAAAGCCCCAGGTGAGTAAACCTAATTTTTTACATTTTGCCCGACAACCCCATTAATGTCCGAAACTGGATCAATTAGTGGCCACTGTACACACAGAACGATTGTCGGCTTAACCTCCTTGGCGGTAACCCCGAGCTAGGGTCGGGGTGGAAAACCGCAGCTCAGAGCAGTAATCCCGACCTTTGCTCGGGGTAGCCGCCGGAGGCTGTGTTCAATGCGCGCAGTGGGAGCGTTTCTACATACCTCCCGGGGATCCCGACGTTGGCCGCTATCTTCTTCCTCTCCTCCGAGGCTCTGCTTCCTCCTGGTGAGATCGCCAGCTGTCATGACCACAGCCGGCAATCTCACTTTAGAGTTTCAGCACCACCCGGAGGATGGAGGGAAAACTGCAGCGCTGGAGCCAGAGAGGAGAGTGAGTGCTGGGCTGCTGCAGATCTTGCTAGCAGCATGATTTTTTCCAGGTTTTAGGATCTTTTAGACCCTAAAATCTGGAAAGAATCATAATGCCAAGGGGGTTAAACAACAACAGCGAAACATTTGTAAAGCACCTACCACCCTGAGGACCCAAAGGTAATAAGCTTTTCTCACATCAGTACATAGTCATGTGTACAGGGGAAAAAGTTATGTGATCATAAATGCCAGACTAAACAGGTGGCTTTTCAGAATTAATTTAACGAGTCTAGGGTTGGAGCTGTCTTGAATATTCCACAGGATAGGAGCAGCATGACTTAACCTCCCTGGCGGTTAATTTTTTTTGCCACTTAGGCAAAAATCCTTTTTTTAAAAAAAAAATTTTTTTGTTTCATGTAAAGCTACCAGAGTGGTAGCTACATGAAACACCACTAGAGGGCGCATGTGGCCCTCTAGTGCGTTCGTCGCCGGCATCAATAGCAAACAGGGGAACGCGTATATAACGCATTCCCCTGTTTGGCTTCTCCTGTCGCCATGGCGACGATCGGAATGACGTCATGGACGTCAGCCGACGTCCTGGCGTCAGACGCCTCCGATCCAGCCCATAGCGCTGCCCGGAACTCATTGGTCCGGGCAGTGCAGGGCTCTGGCGGGGGGGGGGGGGGGGGGCCTCTTGCGCCGCTGCGTGCGGGCGATCGCCGCAGAGCGGCGGCGATCGAGCTGTACGCGCGGCTAGCAAAGTGCTAGCTGCGCGTACAGCATTTTAAACTGAGCAAATCGCCCCACCAGGGGCTGAGATATCTTCCTGCGCGGCATAGCCCGAGCTCAGCTCGGGCTTACCGCTAGGAAGGTTAAAGCTCTGGCACCCAGAGGTTTTTAATTGAACTCCAGGGGTGGTCAAGGTATTGGATCCTTTTGATCTGGGAAAACTGTTGTTATCGGCGCTTCGGATAACCATTATCGCTTGTGTATACGTAGGTTTACACTTTTATTTATTTATAGACTTGAATTGTATGCCTATTCCAATAATGTTACAGAGGTCTCCTATGAGAGTCTCAAATAACATCTGCTCATTGCCAACCCACTACAGACAGCCTGTGAAGTGCATCTGGGGAACAGGAGAGGCTGAATTACACAGAACAACCACATAACTGACTGTATAATTACAGGAAGACTCATCATGTGGTCAGACTGAAGTAACATCAGCAAGTTATAACTAATGACAACCTGAGAGTAAATGCAGTCCAGATATACTCTGCGGCCTCCATTCCACTACAATCAGATACAGCTATAAGTCTACCCCTGGATAGGGAGTTAAAGAGAAACTGTAGTGAAAATAATGAATAAAATGTATTATTTTTACAATATTCATTTATAGATTATTTAGTCAGTGTTTGCCCATTGTAAAATCTTTCCTTTCCATGATTTACAATATAAAATGTATCACAGGTGGGGACATCTTTAGTCCTGCCATGACATCACACTGTGGGAGGGGTTTCACCACAATATCAGCCATACAGCGCCCCCTGATGATCCATTTGAGAAAAGGAATATATTTCTCATGGGAAAGGGGGTATCAGCTACTGAATGGGATGCAGTTCAATCCTGGAACTTAAGGACCACGATAGTTGAAATCTACACCGTTTTGATGGCTATCTGGCTGCCATGGCGTAGATTTCAACTGAACGCCGCTACGTGCATCCGCCGCTTTCAACGCTCCCGCCGCTGAATCCCTGCCGCCTCCCATCGCAGCTCACTCGCTCTGCCTGTCTCTATGACAGCAGAACCCTGTGGGCGGGTCAGGAGCTGATTTCATTGGCTCCTGGCCCTGTCTATCAATGTAAGCTACTCCCATTGGCTCACATTGATAGGCAGGGTCAGGAGAAAATGAAAGCGGCTCCTGGCCGTCTCACAGGAACTCTGTCGTCATAGAGATGGTAGAGTGGGTGGTCCAGGTTCCCAACGAGCGGCGGTGATGGAGAGTATGTGCGGCGATTCGTTGGGATTCCGCCTTTTCTGTACCAGCGGTCTCTGGTCCTTAAGGGGACAGAGACCGCTGGTACTTAAGTGGTTAAAGTTCCTCTTTAAACAAATGAATACACATGATGTGGCCATAAACAACACAGGTCATGCACTGACATTAATGCACACAATACAGCAATGTACACAGTCCACTGAAGGCTTAATCAATACAGCGGTCAATAATACCGCTACAAGAGCCGAAATTACACCGCAAATACAAACAGATCCTCTGCAGCGTCCAACCACAAGCAACCAGCGCAAGGGGACAGGCATGCTCAAACTTGTAGTCCCCTTAATTAACTGTGGAGCTAGTAGTGAGTATCCTCTATACATATATACACAGTAGGTGTACATTACCTCTGGCAGAGGGGGCTGCAACTGTAGTGAGGATCCTCTCTCTCTCATATATATATATATATATATATATATATATATATAATGGGGTACATTGCCTCTGGCAGAGGGGGCTGCAGCTGTAGTGAGGGCTCTCTATACATATATACACAGTATGGGGTACATTACCTCTGGCAGAGGGGGCTGCAGCTGTAGTGAGGGCTCTCTATACATATATACACAGTATGGGGTACATTACCTCTGGCAGAGGAGGCTGCAGCTGTAGTGAGGGCTCTCTATACATATATACACAGTATGGGGTACATTACCTCTGGCAGAGGGGGCTGCAGCTGTAGTGAGGGCTCTCTATACATATACAGTATGGGGTACATTACCTCTGGCAGAGGGGGCTGCAGCTGTAGTGAGGGCTCTCTATACATATATACATAGTATGGGGTACATTACCTCTGGCAGAGGGGGCTGCAGCTGTAGTGAGGGCTCTCTATACATATACAGTATGGGGTACATTACCTCTGGCAGAGGGGGCTGCAGCTGTAGTGAGGGCTCTCTATACATATATACATAGTATGGGGTACATTACCTCTGGCAGAGGGGGCTGCAGCTGTAGTGAGGGCTCTCTATACATATACAGTATGGGGTACATTACCTCTGGCAGAGGGGGCTGCAGCTGTAGTGAGAGCTCTCAGAACTCCCCTGAAGCAGATCATCAGTCAGGGATGACGGCGGGGCGGGGCCACATGTGCAGCACGGGGCGGGCATGATTGGTCGCAGCTCCACACGGGGAGGGCGTGGCTTCTACTGCAGAGAGACTTCCCCCCATCCTCACCATGGCAACCATCCCGCGTCCGCAAGGTCCGCGCGCTGCTTCCTGTCTCCAGCGCGGCGGCCATTTTCCCTGCGTTTTCTCAATAAGAGCGTTGCGGTACTTAGCTTCATAAAAATGGCCGCCTATTGCTTTTACTGCAGACACAGAGAGATAGTGTGTGAGAAGGAAACCTGCGGCGCACAGTGATGACGTCACGAGTGTCTGACGGCATGCTGTGACTTTTCTAGGGGTGAGTAGGGATGGCAGCGTTGTCATTAGTATCTGTGTGTGATGTGTGGTGTTTTTTTGTGTCAGGGTCACATAAGTTCCTTCATTTTCTCTCTCCCTACCTTAGAGAAAGAATAATCCCGCCCCTATGTACACACTTTCAAAATGTGTTGCCTGAGGAAAACTTTTTAGGGATGAGGGTTGTACAGACATGTTGCCCAGCAGTCTGTTTTGTCCTATGAAGAGAGAGGACGCTTGTGGAGCTACAGCAATAGACTTTAGCTAGTTTTACCATGGTTGCATAGTGGTTAGCACATTTGCCATGCATTGCTGGGTCTCTGGTTCGAAGGACAGCCAGGGTACTATTTGCATAGAGTTTGTATGTTCTCCCCGTGTCTGTGTGGGTTTCATCCAGGCACTCCGGTTTCCTCCCACACCCTCAAAACATACAGATAAGTTAATTTGCTTTCTCCTTAAATTTGGCCCTGGACTACGATACATACATAGACATACGACTGGGTAGGGATTAGACTGTGAGCCCCTCTGAGGCACAGTTAGTGACAAGACAATATACACAGTACAGCGCTGTGGAAGATGTCGGCGCTATATATATATATATATATATATATATATATATATATATATATATATATATATATACTAAATAATAAGTCATTTTTGACCCCCTACGACAGATTAATAGTGATGTTGTCATTTCCAATGGGAGGCACCTGTACTAACACTAGATTTCCAAACCATCTCTCCATGACAATCAACCAATGAAAATTTCGTTGCTGTACTGGCACTAATCTACTTTAGTGGACCCAGCAGGAATCCTCATAGAGCACTTCCAGTGACTTGATTAGTGCATGTAATTAAGGCGCAGGGTAAAGCCGAAAAACGTCTCACCCTGCTCCTGCAAAGGTACTGGCAGTGTTAATCACTATACCCCCTCCAGGCTGCTGTGGACTCTAGGTAAATACGTTATTACGGCTTCAAGCCATTGCTGGCGGACAAATTACACTGTTTTAATAGTAGTTTGGGCACTGTCTGTTGACAGCTTCCAAATTTCTGTCTGAGCGCCGATATAGCGCTTAGCGCGTATTTACATTATAGACTATGGCGGCACATTGTGCACCCAAATTTCCAGAGCCCTTTTTGCCTGTCTCGAACGTGATTGCATGGAGGGCACCCCCTCGAACTACTAGGCTTTCAATAGGTTGCAGTAAACTACACCGACACTATTTGGCCAATTACAATCAGTGTTCTCCCCAGAATTTTTTCCAGCGGGGTGCCATGAAAAAGTAGCTGGGTGGGGCGAGAAGAGAGACTGCAGCGCTGGTGCTTCTCTACAACAGAGAAGGAGGTGAGCAGATGACAGCCGGGTGCTCACCAAAACTAGCCGGGTGGAGCAAGTTGTAGTACACGACTTCCACACTATTCTGCCAATCACAACGCTTCGTGCTGTAGTGGTTGCTCTTCCACTATGACGTTTCCTGCTGGGTTCTCTAAACTAGACTAGTGCCCCCTCTAAGGCTGAACGCCTGCTTGCGATTGCAAAATCACTCTCTACGCTGTGCTTCCAGAGTGTTTTAGAGAGCAGAGTTCCCCAACCCTGTCCTCAAGGCCCACCAACAGAGCATGTTTTGCAGAAAACCACAAACATGCACAGGTGAGGTAATTAGTGTCTCAGCAGAGCTCAGCTGATTAACTACCTCTGTGGATCTTCACAAAATATGCACTGTTGGTGGGCCTTGAGGACAGGGTTGGGGAACACTGTTTAGAGGAAAGCGATTTTAGACCATGACTTTCCTCTATTTAGATTTCTCCAAAAACCGTGCAGGATGTTGCTCTGTGCGGGGCTTCGGAGTTGAGGAGTCAGAGCAGTTTTGGGTACCTGGAGTCGGAGGTCTCATAAACTGGGAGTTGGAAGATTTTTGTACCGACTCCACAGCCTTGGCTCTGTTGGCTCTATTGATTTTAGTTAGCCTAGTGCTTTTGGAATCCCCGACAATTATTGGTGATTTGAAAATCGGGGCTAAAAGCGATGTAGTGGGACCACAGCTCTTAGTGTTAGGCGTGAAAAGGGAGGGATCTGAATGATCCAGTTATTTAGCGCTCAGTCACTTAGAAGATGAGATCTGGTTGCTAGGGGTAACGGCAGTGTGTAACTGAACAGTCTTTGCTGGCAGGGGACGTTGCTGTGTGATGGGGAATGCTGATTGATGTCATTTTTTTTCTTTCTTGTGTTTCAGGTGTTTGACTGCTGCAAGGGGTGCCAATCTCATTGGTCAGTGACTGATCTGCACTAACGGGGGCACTATGGGTGCCCTGGTGAAGAGCTCTTCAGCATTCAACTCCATGCTAAGGTAATTTAGACTGATGTTCTGTATATATGTGCAGCTCAACTGGAGATAACAAAATAATTGGAGCATGGTTTGCCCGCAGCCTGACGCTTCCTCACAATCCCTCCTTCACAATCTTCCCCGGTAGTCTGAACTCCGCCCACTGCAGTCACATGGGATCCGATAGGTCCGTGTACCAAGGGGTGTGTCTTGACTATAATCCCTGCCATAGCCATGCAGCTGTAGTGACTGACAGCCTGTGGCAGGGATCGCAGTTGGATCTGCGTTCCTATAACATGAACCATGTGATTGTGGTTCCCAGGGCTGTGGAGTCGGAGCAATTTCGGGTACCGGGAGTTGGAGTCAGATGAATTTTGTACCAAAACCACAGCCCTGGTAAGCATTTTACGAAGGAGTCGGAGCCATTTAGGGTACCTGGAGTCGGAGTCGGTGGTTTCATAAACTGAGGAGTAGGAATCGGATGATTTTTGTACCGACTCCACAGCCCTGGTGGTTCCACATGCCTGTAGATGGCGTAGTTTGAGTAGCTGGGCGAGGAAGGAGCTGGAGTGGAGATTTAGATAGGAGCTAAGAACTAAGGGTGCCCATACATCTAGCCATGTAAGGGCAGATCGACCAAGAGATAGATCTCCCCCTGATCGGATCTGGTGCCTGTTCATACACCGCAGACCGATTCCCAATATTTTTCAGATGAAATCCGCCTCGCGATTCCGATGATTCTGCCCAGCCCGTAATTTAAATGCCACTATACTCCTCCACCCCCCCCCCCCCCCCTTTCGTGCGTTGGAAATTTCTCCTCTCCAGCTGTCGCGACTCCCAGTCTCCACAGACTAGATGGTGAGCAAAGGAAGGCCACACCCTTTATATAGAAAGGGTGTGGCTTCCTTTGGCCATTTGCCTGACATGCATAGAGAAGCACCACTCTGCGCATATTTAGGCAGCCGCTATCAGCAGCAGCCACCAATTAGAAGCTGCGGTGCCGCTGAACCAGAAGTAGTAGCCGCCACTAACTAGTAGCTGCCACGCTAGCAGCAGTAATAGCCTCCTACTAGTCGCCCCCACTAAGTTATCAGCAGTAACAGCCACTCTCTAGTAGGGATAATCACATATATGCAAATTCTTCTGAGTTGATGCAATTTTTTTAAATGCAAATTTATGCATCTTGAAATCTGGGTTTAAATTGATTGGTCCATTTTCAAACTTCATACGTTTGCATAAAAAGTTGCATAATTTAGGAAGAATTTGCATCTCATTGACTTTGTAGCAGCCAGCACGGATATCTGAACTTTTGGCATGATGTGTTGGGAAGCACTGCATCAGGTGCTTGCTATGTGGACATGTGCTGTGCACACGCTTTAGCATTTTCTTGACTATAATGTTTGTAATTGTTTGGTGATAGCTGTAGTGTGTATGGGTGTCACGGAGGCGGTTGTTAATAAACCATTTGCTGTTCTTGTAGTGCAGGGGTAGGGAACCTATGGCTCGGGAGCCAGATGTGGCTCTTTTGATGGCTACATCTGGCTCCCAGACAATTCAGTAGGGGTTGATTCATTAACTACTTTGGCCTACTGGACGTACTAGCTACGCCCAGGAGGCCATGTGCGCGACCGCACACTCCCGCGGCCGATTGCGCGTGCACGCGCGCTCCTGGCCCGCGGTTTGCTAGCCAGGCAATCAGTGAATCGGGCTATGGTGCCCGATCACTGATTCCTCTCCTCCCGCAGAAAAAGTGACCGCTTTTCTGGCTGTTACGCCCCCCATGCGTCTCTCTAAGCGTATGTTACGCTTAGAGTGACGTCATGTAAACAAACTCATGGCCGCCATCTTGTGGCCAAAAAGTAAAACTACAACTAAAAGTAAAAAAAATAAGTCAATACACATTTACATTAGAAAACTAATGTTTACATCCCACCCTCCCAAAAATACCCAAATAAAATGTTTAATATATATATAAAAAAACAAAACATTACAATAAAAAAAAAAAAAAACATGTAAATATTTACCTAAGGGTCTAAACTTTTTAAATATCAATGTATAGATTAAATATTTCTGTATTTTTTTATTTTAAACTTGTAAATAGTGATAGATGCAAAACGGAAAAAATGCACCTTTATTTCCAAATAAAATATTGTCGCCATACATTGTGATAGGGACATAATTTTAACGGTGTAATAACCGGGACATATGGGCAAATACAATACGTGAGTTTTAATTATGGAGGCATGTATTATTTTAAAACTATAATGGCTGAAAACTGAGAAATAATGATTTTTTTTCGTTTTTTTTCTTATTCTTCCTGTTAAAATGCATTTACAGCAAAGTGGCTCTTAGCAAAATGTACCACCCAAAGAAGGCCTAATTGGTGGCGGGAAAAACAAGATATAGATCAGTTCATTGTGATAAGTAGTGATAAAGTTATAGGCTAATGAATGGGAGGTGAACATTGCTCGGATGCATAAAGTGAAAACGACTGAAGGCTGAAGTGGCTAAGCTACACTGCTGAAGCAGCACAGCTTAGTGTGGCAGAGCAAGTAACATTTTCAGAGTAGGCACGCTACTGCTGTAGCATGCACTACTAACTTACTCGCGCTACCCCAAAACGAACGGCTGCTCCAATTGTCCCACTCTGGACCCTGTCAGGCCAGGTGACTTTGTAGGACGAGATCCCCGCACTTTGATTGGCCCAATAGGCTGTCTGTCACTTGCCAGGCAACTATTGGGCCAAAGTGTGGGGATCTCTTCCTACAAAGTGAATCAACTCCCAAGTCAGCTAGCGAATTGAAACCCAAGAGAAGCTGAAGACGTGTCTGACACTTCCGCTGCCCGGCGGATCAGCTATATACACATCACCATGGCAACAGGGATGTGAGCCCTCTGCTGTGCATGTGCTCTGTCCCAGTTTGAAAAATATTCTATGGCTCTCCGGGAAATACATGTTATAATATGTGGCGTTTATGGCTCTCTCAGACAAAAAGGTTCCTGACCCCCTGTAGTCAGTACATTGCCTCTGTAGCTTGCAGTATGTGCTGCATCTCATTGCTCTCTTCCTCTATAATCTCGCTGTATTCTGTATATTTCCTCAGCTGTTTGCGGTCTGCCGTTCCGAGGACTCTCCTGCCCGCCTCCTGTCAGCTGCACACCTCCCCTCCACTGCTGAACGCAAACAGAACCTGTACAGGGCGTTCTGGGAGGGCCACCTACCTGAGGACCTACCCTGTGCTGCTAGTGCAGCCCGACGGCTCCACCATCACCATCAACTACAAGGAGCCGCGGAGAGTGCTGACTGTAAGTAGCCCGCTCGTCTCTCATCCAGGACCATACACAGGTCATCTTCCCAGCAGGTTCAATCCATTTTCAGTAATCTCAACACTGCTGTCTATGTCATTGATTCACTCCTGATCAGTTTTGGACAGTTTATCCAGGGACGTCTCTATCATCTCCAGGTCCCCCAGTGAAAATCCTCCGTCTGGGACCATCTACAGCAAAACCCTGCTGTGACCCCCATTCCTCAAAGTCATATTATTATGTATCTTCCCCCCACCCCCTCAACTTCCCCCAGCCAGATATAGCAGAACACCAATACCCAACCCCATCTCCCCCCCCCCAGACACACACCACCAGATAACCATTCAAGAGTTTTCTTTAACTCTTCCTGTACTGGAAAACAGAAAGGGACTTCACATAATTTCTTAGTAGGGCTAATATCCTGTGTAAATATCTCATCATGTCACATGTCGAGGAAAGGAGGGGGGGGGGGATCAGCAGATAGACAGCACTGTGGCTGAGGATGGGTAGCCTTCAGGCAATATGGTTGGCAAGCTAAGGTCACGCAGGCCATTGTTCAGGCATTAGTGTACAAGTCTGGGTCAGGCAGGGTTCAGGAAATATGGTGGACAAGTCAGGTCAGGAGACAGTAGCCTCTGTCTAGATGTTTCCATTCTGGGGCATTTGCAACCCCTCCTTCCCCATGCCATTGCAGTCATGACTTGCCATAGGCTTGCACTGACTCTGGCCATTTGCAGCGTATGCGGTCTTCGGAAAAATCATGCTTGTTGGGACTGTGTGTTCCACTTGCCTTCTGTTTGGTCTTAACTGGCAAGTGCATAACATAGGATCCGTTTTCACACGCTTCCTCCCCGCTAAATCATAGCGTTTTGGGCCTAGTGTTCACCTAGCCTAAGGCCTCGTTCACATCTATGCAGCATAGATGGCCACAACGATCGCACGCCATCTGTGCTGCTGATCCATCCATTGACAGTGATGGGTCAGCTCTGCGCTTGCGGGCAGAATGCAGGCAGCAGTACGCAAGCACATCATAGTGCATAGTGCATAGTACTGCTGCGCAGCGCCTTTGATGTGAACTGCAGAAGGGCTTTCTATGCCCTTCTGCCGTTCTTGCGTGTCACCACATCATACGCGCTTCCAAATGTGCCGGAATCGCGTATGATGTGAACAAGGCTTAGACTGTGAAGTAGTCAAAGTAAACCTGAAAGCTGACAAAGAAAAAAGTTTTATACTGACCACACTTCAGTGTGTCTTTAAAGGGACACTTAAGTCAAACAAAAAAATGAGTTTTACTCACCTATGGCTTCCAATAGCCCCCTGCAGCTGTCCGGTGCCCTCGCCGTCTCCCTCCTATCCTCCTGGCCCCGCCGGCAGCCACTTCCTGTTTCGGTGACAGGAGCTGACAGGCTGGGGACGCGAGTGATTCTTCGCGTTCCCAGACACATTAGCACCCTCTATGCTGCTATATGGTATATGATATATGCTATAGCAGCATAGATGGCGCTATTGTGGCCAGGAACGCGAAGAATCACTCGCGTCCCCAGCCTGTCAGCTCCTGTCACCGAAACAGGAAGTGGCTGCCGGCGGGGCCAGGAGGATAGGAGGGAGACGCCGAGGACACCGGACAGCTGCAGGGGGCTATTGGAAGCTCCAGGTGAGTAAAACTCATTTTTTTTTTGTTTGACTTAAGTGTCCCTTTTAAAGGATGGGAATAAAGTTTAGAGTCAAACACATTTTTAGTAGAGAAATAAATATATATTTATATAGAAAGAGGGACAAATGAGGAAAAAAGAGGGAGCTATGCTGTACACGTTTGGATACACAGCAGACATGTCAGCCTCCTTATGTTGGGGTACTGTCTCCCAGGATCGCCAGCAGGCTTGTCAGTAACCAGGCTGGAAACTATGCAGCCAGCACATTCCATTCCCCAGCTCTGCCCTGCAGGCCTCCTATAATGACTCATTTCTGCAGAATCTGCTGTGAATCGTTCCTGTAACACAAGAGAAAGAAAAGAGCAAAAAATAGTGTCTGGTCTTCAGGCTTTAAAGTGGACCTGAACTCAGAACTTCCACTCTGCTCTGAAAGATAAGCAGCAGCATAATAACCTTTAAAGAAAAACATTTCTTTGTTACAGCTGATACAAATCCTGCAATAAGTCTGCAGTGTGTCTATTTCTGCTTTCATGGAAGCAGACATATTGTTAACATCCTTTTTTTTTAAAATTTAGCTGTTCTGCAGTGGCAGAGGAGATTCCTGAGTTGATGTGGATGAGAGATCAAATTACAGTAGTGATTTGTCACAGATGAGGGGGGATTAGACAGGCTAAACTCTCTAAATACACATAGAGTGGATTTCTCTGTTTTCCTTCTGTCCTGTGCAAGAGTTCAGATCCACTTTAAAGGACTCCAAAGCCTCAATACTTCTGCGCCACTACCCGCTGCGCTGCTGGTCCCATCCATTGACAGTGATGGGATCAGCTCTGCGCTTGCGGGCAAAATCCAAATGCGCACAGGAGCGCGTACGATGCGAACGAGGCCTAAGGTACAGAAGACTGGAGTAGTCAGTGGAGAAAACATATTATACGAACACAATAATTTACTGAAATCTTAAAGGACCACTATGGCGAAAAAAGGAAACGGTTGAAATCTGACAGGACTGACAGGTTATTTCCTCATGATGGAATTTTCTGGGGTTTCTTTGTTTTCAAAAAGCATTTCCTGAACAGCAGTTGCTAAGTCTAACTGCCAAAATAGTAAGGTACCAGCCAGCCTCCCTGCTCGCTTGCACAGTATTTTGGCAGTAAGACTTTAAGCAACTGCCATTCAGGAAATGCTTTCAAAAACAAAGAAAGCCCAGAGAATCCCCCACAAGGAGATGGACTAGTCCAAAACCTGTCGGTTCTGTCAAATTTTACCAAACAATTGAACTAAAAGCATGTACAGTATTTGCACATGAACCATTTTTGCATTATTCATTTTTAAATCACCTGTCTGGTTGGGTTTGGAATGCTGACCAACTGTGCTAATGTCAGATACTGAGTGAGGGCTCCAATTTTTTTTCCTGTGAGCCCCAGAGCCAGCCCCACCCACCTCATCGCTATTCTGCACAGGAGGAAGCAAAAGGAGGGGATGGGCGGGGGCAGGTGATGGCTCTGCACAGAAGATGAAACTTACACCCTACTGGTGGCACTGTACTTTGTGCTCTGGGTCACTTGAGGAACTTTACTGAAAAATAGCAAAAGGGTTAAAAAAAATCAAGACACTACAAAGTGAGTTAAAAATGGAACATAGGTCAAGAAATGCAAGAAATGATACTTGATGTATAAGTCATTCATGTTGTTCAAATCACAGTCAGTCTGCAGGACAGCATCTTTACTGCTGGCAGACATGGAAAAAAAAAACAGCACAAAACTGCCCTCATCTATAAACACGCCATCTAACAATGTAATACACTTATATACACACTTATATACATAGAGAGATACTGGTTGCTTGGCAGTTGGAAACAGCTGTTATTGTTTACAATGCAACAAGGTTCACAAACAGGAAACAGCCAAGGCCATGGCCCTGACATCACACTGTGGGAGGCGTTTCACCACAATATCAGCCACAAAGACATCTCTGATGATCTATTTGGGAAAAGTTAAGATTTCTCCTGGGAAAGGGGGATCAGCTACTGATTGGAATGAAGTTCTATCCTGAGTTACAGTTCCTCCCTAAAATCATAATCTAGATAGCCATACATCTAGAGATGATGGGAAGATTTGACTAAGAGACAAAACTCTCTCTGATCAAATCTGATTACAGAGAAATCTGTCGGCTGCCCATACACAGCAGACCGATTCTCGATTAATTTCAGCATGACATTTCTTGGGAATCGGTTGTGCCCGCCACTGCCCACTAGTGTATAAATGTGTGTGCCTGTATCTGTGCATTTATACATTACCTGTCCTGTGCCGCGGTGCCCGTCAGTCTTCCGAATCTGACGCACTTCATTAAGCCCTATACGCGCTGCTGGCGTGGTGCGTGTGACGTCACATCCTGATATTGCTCGCTATTATCCCTGCGCACCTGATCGACAACCCGACATCTTGCAACATGTCTGACCAATATACACAATCAATTTTGGCCTGAAATTGGTTGCATTGTCGATTGGGTATGCACTTGGTGGCACTGATTTTCATCCGATTATAATAATCGAATCGGATGGTCGATCGGCTGCCAAGTCGCCTGATGTATGGCCATCAAACCATTATTGCCTCTATTTCCTCCCACCCCACCCCACACGTGGCATCAGTGCTTGTGTAGAGGCCAGACGATAAGGCCACCAGGGGGCCAAGAATCCCCATAGCAAGTAGGGATGATCACAGATATGCAAATGTGTGCATTTATATGTAGCTTGAAAATGGACCAATCAATTTAAATCTGGGTTTAAATTAATTGGTCCGTTTTCAAACTGCATACAGTTGCATAAAAATTTGCATCATTTCGGAAAAAAATTGCATCTCATTGATCACCCATAGTAGCAAGGGTAGGAGTTAACAGGCCATACACTATACAGTCTTCTGCTAGATAGGGACAAAGTGACCGGCTACAGATTGACTTTATGGATACCAGGAATGGTGCATACTCCTAAGTGACGAGGGTGCTGTGTTTGCCTCTCCCCGCAGATGCCCATAGACATCACCACCCTGTCTGAGCAGGAGCGGAAGGCTCGACAGAAGCTCAGAGACGGGGCCAAGAAAGACAAGGCCAAGAAAGTGAGCGAGACCTTCACTGGCGACAGCCTGGATCAATACAAGAAGTTCTGGAAGAAAAAATAAAGACGTTTTATAAATTGCGTGTTCTGTACTGAAATTGAATGATTAAATGGTTTTCTTTTTACTGTGCAGGTGTTGTGGCTTTTTACATTTTCGTCAAAGGGAGTCTGAAGCTAAAAAAACAATCAAAAAAACATACTTACCTCTAGAGGAGGAAAACTCTGGGTCCTGTATATAGCCTTCCTATTCCTGTCCCTGTCCCGTCGTTCCTGCGCTGACTCCCCTGTTAGCAGTCTCCAACCGATGGGTAGTAGACTGCTCTCTTCCACTGCGAGAGGCTTCGGAAGACTTCAGGAGATCTCTGGCTCTCGAAGACGGGCTGCTTCATACTGCTCTCTCTCACACGCGCAATCACGCATGCACAATACAGAGCCGCCCATCTTCAGGAGCATTCGGGCTACCGTGGCGGGAGATTTAACCTCCCTAGCGGTATTGACAGATCTGTCCGTCCATAAAAACATGCTGTGAACAGTATAAATGTGCATACACATCAATACTCTCCTGCACTGTATACTAGACCCTTGCTTGACACATTTTGGCAAGTTACAGGAAAAAAAAAAAGTTTTAAAAATACATTTTATCACGGTTTGCACAGAGATCCTGGGCAAATTGAACGCTGGGGAGGTTAAATGGAGGAGCCTGCGAGGGGATGAGGAGAGGAGCAGGAAGGCTTTATAGGACCCAGAGCCTTCCCTCTCCTTAGGTAAGTATGTTTTTTTTAATTATTATTATGGCTTTATAAGAAGAGCAGATAATAATTATTTCCAAAAGTTGCGTTGGCCGTATCACACAATGTTGGTCGGTGTATGAATATGTGCAGCGTCCCGGCCTCCATGCTGTCTCCCTCCCCGCACGGATAGAAGCCTCTGCCTTCTCTACAGCCAGTCCGGTGTCCCAGCCATACAGGAATTAATCTCTATACGGATAGAAACTTTGCCTACCCGGACAACTAGTCGGATACTTACTCAATACAGGCATTTATCTCGGAGGACATCACAATTAGCAACACGGCACACCAGGACATCCATTGTGGACACGTAAGCAGCCCCACGGGCATGGCTTTTGTTTATGTATGTGGACTGCTTCTCAAAGCCATTATACAAGTGAGTGGTGTTTAACCGATGACACTGAGCCTCTTGGTGAACTTGCAGCTGGATTTGTGACAGCTATATCACTTGGCCTGAACCCTGCATGTGCTTCAGTGTTATGCCAACCAGCTAGCTTTAATGTGCCTCAGTTTGCTTATCCGATGCCTGATATCTCTGGAGATTATGTTCTGAGATTGAAGTAATTTCATGTGACTGTCTTGCATTTCCCCGGCTGGAAAATCCCCTTGCTTGCATTAATCTGCTTATCATCCACTTAAAGACTGGCTGCATGCTACTAACCAAGTTTTGTACTGGCTGCGGTTTATATCCATACAATTTCTGGATCCAACTTGGGCTAACTGGACGTCCAGTAATTTTTTCAATGATATAGACCCATATGATAATATATCTTGCAGTTAGTGTTTACATCATCTTTTTAGGGGATCTGTGGGGTAGTGGCAGGGGTTTGAGGTCGGGGCGGGAGGCCTGTTTGGGGGTGCGGGGCGGGCACATTTTTAATTGATGTGTTTTATTGTTCTATAGATTTGGATTAATAAAGTTGATTAGGTTATTACAGTAACTAATTGTATGTGATTTGTGCTCAATCGGGTCATACCCACCTTTTTCTATCTCACCTCTTTTTTGATATGTATGAATATGTAGTGTCCGCCTTCCAGTAATTGGCATATTGTATTTCACAAATAGACCACGTCGAAAATCAAAAGTGCATCCTAAGTGAAAAACCCATAAGGCCTCATCCACACTATGCTCAAAGCGCAACAAAGAAACGCATTAGCGCAAGCAAACGCACTGCCCATGTTCTTCATTGAGTCAAGTGGCTGGATAATGTACTGGTTAAGGGCTCTGCCTCTGACACAGGAGACACATTTTGGCTCTTCTTTTATCTATTCAGTAAGGAGACATTGGGCAAGACTCCCTAACACTGCTACTGCCTATAGAGCGCACCCTAGTGGCTGAAGCTCTGGTGCTTTGAGTCCACCAGGAGAAAAGCGTGATATAAATGTTCTGTATCTTGTCTTCATTGGTCATGGTCACACATTTGCATTGTAATGGCTTCTGCTTTCCTAATGCACTCTGTAGCGTACATTCCTAGGATATGAGTGTAAGGAGACGCACTTGAACAATGAGGAATGACTGGGCTACATAATAACATACACATTATAACATACACATTATAAGTAACGCAGTAAGGCTCACACATTTTCTGTGAGAAGTGAAACATTTTGTCAAAATCACGGAACACAGAAATGGACATGTCAACGGATCCTGTGGTAAAATGTACCCAGGGCTGGTTCTCTAATGAAGCGAGGTGAAACATTTGCATCAGGCGCAGAGATTACAGGGACAGCATGTTTGTACTGTGTTTACACTTACAGCATGCAGTCAGAGTAGGAGGAGAGCGAGGTGAAGAGGTCATCATTTGGGAAAACCAGCTTGTTGTGCTGTGTGAGGAGTCTGACAGTGAGGGAGGAGGGGGGAGGAAGGAGAGCAGCAGTGTTTCATTTGACTTGCACAGCAGAAGGTAGGAAGAGGCACTGCTCTCTTAACTGAGGCCTCCTTTCCACGAACTGTTTACAGGCAGTGAAATGCCTCTCAAACTCTGTCAACTGCTCACTGCTGCCTAGTAACTGCTTGTTGCTGCATGATAACTGCTTACTTCTGCCTGGTAACTGCTTCTTGCTGCATGATAACTGCTTACTTCTGCCTGGTAACTGCTTCTTGCTGCATGATAACTGCTTACTTCTGCCTACTAACTGCTTGTTGCTGCATGATAACTGCTTACTTCTGCGTGGTAACTATTTGCTGAGCACACAACTCAACAGTCCGTGAAAAGGAGGGCTAAGGAGGAATGGAGTGGCTGAGGGTGAGCAGTTTGTTTGTCACAGACTCACAGCCAGCCAGTGTGCTATTGTGTTGAGCTGCAGCATGTCATGTGAGAACATTAAATGAAGCAGAGTAAATTGTTGGGTGCTGTGCGATCATTCCAAATCGGGGTCAAGGGGGGCATCCTCACAAGTTAGCCTCAGGCAGCAAAAAGTCTAGAACCGGCCCTGAGTGTACACGATACTTGCCTAAGAAGAGACAATAAGAAAGAAGCTCCCAGAAATGATAAATCATTCTTGCAGAATCCTTTAGTGTCAGTTGAGAAGTAAGCCACCTCCACCTTGTTTAAAGTGAATGTTTACCGTTTAAAAAAAGAAAAAGTCAGATTCTCACCTAAGGAGAGGGAAGGCTCGGTCCTAATGAGCCTTCCCTCTCCTCTCCCGGTGCCCGGTCCCGCGCAGGATCCCCTGTGGCAGTATTCGACCAGTTCGGTCAAATACTGCCACTTCCGCAGCCGAAGGGAGCTTTCGGAAGCCTTCGGGAGCACTCGGGCTCCCGATGACGCGGCCGCTCCTTACTACGCAGTGTGAGCGCCCTCTATGACGCATTCGCACGTGCATAGTATGGATCGGCCCGTCTTCAGAAGCCTGAGTGCTTCCGAAGACCTCCGAAGTCCCTGCGGCGGCGGACGCGAACGGGGGAGCCAGCGCAGCACCGAGGGCACCGGGAGAGGAGAGGGAAGGCTCATTAGGACCGAGCCTTCCCTCTCCTTAGGTGAGTATCCGACTTTTCCTTTTTTTAAACGGTACCCATTGGCTTTAAGCAACGACCCCTAATACAGATCTTCCAACTGTCCCTCTTTTGGAGGGATGGTCTCTCTCTTTTTTTTTTATCCCTATTTCAGGACTTATGTACGATTCTATGTGGATATATGTATTTTTCTATGCTGCTCCCATTGGTATTGCAGTGCTTGTTCCCAGGCAGTAGCAGCAGCAGCGGATTGGTTGCACAGCATTGCACGGAGTGAGCGAGGCTGTGTTGCGAATAGCATGTCCACAGAGGATACGCGTGAACCAATCAAAACTGATTAGATAAAGGATATTATTATTTAGTATTCATATAGCGCCAACATCTTCAGTAGCGCTATACAGAGTATATTGTCTTGTCACCTGTCCCTCAGAGGGGCTCAAAATCTAATCCTACCATAGTCACATGTCTATGTATGTATCGTGTAGTGCATGTATCATAGTCTAGGGCCAGTTCAGGGGGAAGCCAATCAACTTATCTGTATCTTTTGGGGATGTGGGAGGAAACCGGAGTGCCAAGAGGAAATTCACGCAGATGCAGCAAGAACATACAAAATCCGTGCAGACAATGCCCGGGCTGAGATTCAAACCGGAAACCCAGAGCTGCAAGGTGAGAGAGCTAACCACTACATCACTGTGCTGTCTGATCGAATGTTAATTGCAGCCCTACCACTAGTCCTTTACAGCAGCTCCACACTGTGGGAATGTTGTCCATGTTGTTACCATGTACCGCAGCTGTCCTGCTCCTGCAGTATAGTCCTGGCAGCAATAATTACTACACCCCCGCCAGGTTGCCTTGGACAGTGAGGGCTGGGGAAATACATAATTCGTCTGCCAGCAATGCTATTTTTATAGTAATATATAGTCTATTGACGGCGCCCACATTACTGTCTGAGCACCGCTTTTGCCGTAATTCCAGCCTATGGTGGCGCCGGCTGCAGCGAAATCTCTGCCACTGTTTTCACTTGCTTTGTGTCTGGGAACCCCATCCCCGGTACTTCTGATGCTTTTGATGTTATAAGGAGTAGACAGGATAGAATGGCAGTCCCTGTAGACTCAAGCAGGCTGCTGCAATGTGGTAGCCTGAGGTGACTACCTGCATTAGACTATCAGGTAGCCCCCAGTATTATGTAGCCAGATGTAAATCCCCCCCCCCAATATAGTTAGACAAATTGACACCCACAGTATAGGTAACCAGATGTGTGACCTGTGGCCATAGCCGGCCTTTGACCTGAGCGACTGGAGCGGTCGCTCAGGGCGCCGGCTTCCAAGGGGGCACCTATAGCTGGTTGCCTATACTGAGGGCACCTATACCTGATTTCCTATACTGAGGGCACCTATAGCTGGCTACCTTTACTGAGGGAACCAACACCTGGCTACGTATATTGGAGGCACCTACGCCAGGCTACCTGGCCATGTGGGCACTGTGAAACCTAAGGCCGGCCCTGCCTGTGGCAGTGTGTGTGACCTCACCTGTGTCAGTGAGCTGACCTGTGGCAGTGTGTGGGACCTCACCTGTGGCAGTGAGCTGACCTCTGGCAGTGTGTGTGACCTGCAGTGAGCTGACCTATGGCAGTGTGTATATAAACAGTGACATATGGCAGTGAGTGTGACCTGTGGCAGTGTGTGTGACCTGAGGCAGTCTGTGTGGCCTCTGTCAGAAGCCTTTCCCTCTTATTTGAATGGTTATCCCCTCTCATTCATTTGCCCACGACACAAATGGCCCCCTGTCTCGCTGCTGTGATCATGTGACTAGCGCATTCTGCTTACGCTTCCCCCTGCACATACCGGAAGTGAGAGCGTCCAGCTGTCTTCTCTCTATCCCCGGGAAATCTGAGCGAGGAGTTCGGCTGAGCAGAGCGGTGGGGTCTGGGGCAGCCGGCTTGGGAGGTAATAATGATATTATATTAGAAGGTAGAACAGATAGGAGCAGAATGATGTGTAAATATGTCCAATATGAATGATAATAAAAGTGTGGATGGAACTATAAATACAGACCCTGCAGGTGCATGTTAGTCTGTTATTACAGTATTATTATTAATATATATAAATTTGAAGTGTAGAGATTCATGGTGCTAGTCTACTTTAGGGGTCCCAGCAGGAACCTAATAGAGAACAGTTCTCCAGTCATAGCTCCCAACTGTCCATTTTATAGAAGGCAAGTCCCTCTTTTACAACTGATATACTGATCTGTGTAAATATTTGTATTTTTCTACAAAAAAAAAAAAAAAAAAAGTGTTGAACTCTAAACTTTATTCCCCTCCTTTTAAAATGATATATTTCTTATTTTCAAATGTTAGTGTGAAGGAAAATGAACCAGGATAGATAAGACCAGTGTTATTTGAATTATAAAACAACATAATTTTAATTATGATATCTTTGTGGTATCCGACTCCTCAGTTTATGAAACCACCGACTCCAGGTACCCAAAAATTGCTCTGACACCACAGCCCTGATTATTAGAGGTGTGGCAGGGGAGTGGCTTAAAGGGCACATCCGAGCACCATTAAAAAAAATCCACTTACCTGGGGCTTCCTCCAGCCATCCGGTGCCCTCGCTGCAGCTCCGGTCCCCACCGGTGGCCTGGGGTCCCCTCCGGCGCAAGATGCCCACTGCGCCTGCGTGAGCGGCTCTCAGTCGCGTTGACATCATCCGGACTGTACTGTGCAGGCACAGTAGTTCTGTGCTTGCGCAGTACAGTCTGGATGACCTAAGTGCGACTCAATGAGCTGCATGGTGAAGCGCATGCAGATGCTGACCTGGTGAGGTCAGCATCTGCACCGGGAGCCATCGGAGCTGTGGCGAGGTCACAGGACGGCTGCAAGGGGCTGGAGGAAGCCCGAGGTAAGTGGATTTTGTTATTGTGTTTGGACCTTCCCTTTAAGTGTCCCTTTTTCTTATCTCAAAAGGTTGGGAGGTAAGATTTAATCACAGCCTCTCTCTACAGCACAAATCTTCACGATTGGTCATATAGGGTGGGCGTGGTTCACTACAACCTATTGGAAACCTAGAAGTTTGAGAGAGTGCTATCCACCCAATCACATTAGCGAAAATATGTAAAATCTTTGTTTTTGCTGTTATTACATCGAGGATGTCGCCATTTACTTCCACCTGAGACGCGTAGAAATGATCTGGGTGCCACAATCACAGGAAGTTTTATTCAGAACAGGGAAGCCACACACTTCTCATGTAGTGATATCTCTGATATAATTTATAATGATCATTTAATATTCTTATTCCTTACAGTGTGATCCGTCACCATGTTTGGCTCATCCAGAGGGGGTGTCCGAGGGGGACAGGACCAGTTTAACTGGGAGGATGTGAAGACAGATAAAGCTCGTGAAAACTATCTGGGTAACTATGATTTATGTGTGATTCTTCCTTTAATGGTGCATGTATTTATAACACATCAAAGCGGGGCACATCAGGGTGGGGAAGGAGACACAGAGCAGTCGTAATCCAGGCTGAGTTTTAAGAGCTAGAGAGGGGTTGTCTGCCAAGTCAAGCTAGAGAGGTGTCGTAAGCCAAGCTGAGGGGTTAGGAGCCAGAGATCGGGCTCAAGCCAAGCTGTAGGTTGGGAGTATGGTCCTCAACGAGACAGGAGGGGAAGGATAATGGTCCTCAACCAGACAGGAGGGGAAGGATAATGGTCCTCAACCAGACAGGAGGGGAAGGATAATGGTCCTCAACCAGACAGGAGGGAAGGATAATGGTCCTCAACCAGACAGGAGGGAAAGGATAATGGTCCTCAACCAGGCAGGAGGGGAAGGATGATGGTCCTCAACCAGGCAGGAGGGGAAGGATGATGGTCCTCAACCAGGCAGGAGGGGAAGGATGATGGTCCTCAACCAGACAGGAGGGGAAGGATAATGGTCCTCAACCAGACAGGAGGGAAAGGATAATGGTCCTCAACCAGACAGGAGGGGAAGGATAATGGTCCTCAACCAGACAGGAGGGGAAGGATAATGGTCCTTAACCAGGCTGGGGGGGATACTGTTGCTCAACCAGGCTTGGGGGTAGAAGGGAAAGATTATGGTTCTCAACCAGGTGTGTGTGTGTGTGGTGGTGGGGGGGGGGGGGGGGGAATAATGCTCCTCAACCAGGGCTGGGGGGGGTCTGACCCAGCGGCAGATATCTCTCCTACGTCAAGCCTGAGGTTAGGGGATGGAAGGCAATTGTCAGCGATACCTGTTGGTTAAATGAATAGCGGTTCCCGAATCTGGGGGAAGGAACGTGCAAAGTTCCATTTCTGCTGAAGCCGTTTCTGTCCGGTCTGGAATGTGCGTGGTCATAGTAGACACGTTATGAAGTCCTCGCTACTTGTGACCTGGAAAGGGGATCATTGTCATGTGTGTCTGTCCCGCAGGGAACTCGCTGATGGCTCCAGTGGGAAGGTGGCAGAAGGGGAAGGACCTGACCTGGTACGCCAAGCAGAAGAACACCGGGGAGAAGTTAAGCAGAGAGCAGGAGTTGGCCGCGGTGAAGCAGGCGGAGGAGGAAGCCATGATGGCTGCTCTGTGAGTCACATGATCTTTTCACTGACCCAGCTGGAAGTAAAGCATTATATGAGCTTGTGGTTATGGAACGTGGAAGGAAGGAACGTATTTCCTGTAGCAACCAAGCAATTACCTCTTGATGTTTTTAAAGAAGATTAAAGTTCCTCTAGCACATGTTGCATCTCTCATAACATGCACAATCCCTTCCTGCAACACTTCTGTAGATTTAAAGGACACCTGAACTGAGAGGTATATGTAGGCTGCCATATTTACTCATTCCCTTTTAACCAATACCAGTTGCCTGGCAGTCCTGATGATCTCTCATGCATCAATAATGTTTGAATGACACACCTGAAAGAAGCATGTGATTAATCCAGTCAGACTTTAGTCAGAAACATCTGATTTGTATCCTTGTTCGGGGTCTATGTCTAGAAGTATTAGAGGCAGAGGATCAGCAGGACTGCCAGGCAATGTGCATTGTTCTATAATGAGATAAATTGTCAGCCTCCATATCACTCTCACTTAAGGGGTACTTTAGGCTATCTTCACTTTACTGAAAAGGAGAACCTAATACAAATGTGTATACATTGGCTGCACGAAGTTGGTCCGCTACAAAAACTCCATCCTGTTTGGTTCGTGCTATGTTTGTGCCCATTTGTGCTGCAAAAAAATAAGATTTGTGCTGCTTAACATCACATCACCCAGCCCCCCTACAACAGCTTACGGACACGAGATTGGTATAGCTGGTTAGTACCACATCTGTGCCAGTGTGTGCTACAAAAACATCACTCTGCCTAGTTTATTTTTATAGTTTTTGAGGAACCTTTATTACTGGTACATTTTCTTTTTAAAATAAAGGTCAAAAGTCACTCTGCTATACCCCCGTCCACAGCAGTGCACAAGCTGAGTGAACTTTTAACCTTTTCAAAACCACAAATATCTTAAAGCCTATGGGCCAGAATAGTGCTTTTTGCAGTACAAATGGGCAGCACGGTGGCGTAGTGGTTAGCGCTCTCGCCTTGCAGTGCTGGGTCTTCAGTTCCAGTTAAAGCCAGGTCAATATCTGCAAGGAGTTTGTATGTTCTCCCCGTGTCTGCGTGTCTTTCCTCCGGGCACTCCGGTTTCCTCCCATATCCCAAAACATATGGTTAAAGCGGAATATAACTCAGAATTTCTTCTTTGCTCTAAAAGATTATTTACAGCATATAATATACTCACACAATGCTGTTTTTTTTTTTTTTATTTATTTTTTTTTTATTAGTAAAATAGCTTTCAAAGGGTTACATCACAGAGCTGACTCTCTCTTCTGCAGGGACAACTCGCATCCAAACTGCTTATAATCTTATCTTGTGTACACATTCTTTACTTGACACATTTATGTAAACATTCTCTGGCTGTGCAGGACTTCAGCTGATGAGTGCTAAAGTGAAACACAGATACGTTGTAAAAGCTGCCAGCAGTTATTTCTGAATGACAACAGTTATACATAAAATGCACCAGCAGCTTTCAAAGTAAATTAACTGAACTTTGGTAAGTTATATCTAAATGAATATTAATACTTGTTCACAAAAGCAAATATGATTGTATGGGTTATAAAAAGTAGGAAAACACATTTTTGTTGAAAATTTTGTCAGCGTTTTAAACCGCTTTAAGTGAATTGCCTTCCCCCCTAAAGTGGCCCTAGACTATGATACATGTTCTACATACATACATAGACATACAGTGGGTTGCAAAAGTATTCGGCCCCCTTGAAGTTTTCCACATTTTGTCACATTACTGACACAAACATGAATCAATTTTATTGGAATTCCACATGAAAGACCAATACAAAGTGGTGTACATGTGAGAAGTGGAATGAAAATCGTACGTGATTCCAAACATTTTTTACAAGTAAATAACTGCAAAGTGGTGTGTGCATAATTATTCGGCCCCCTTTGATCTGAGTGCAGTAAGTTGCCTATAGACATTGCCTGATGAGTGCTAATGACTAAATAGAGTGCACCTGTGTGTAATCTAATGTCAGTACAAATACAGCTGCTCTGTGAGGGCCTCAGAGGTTGTCTAAGAGAATATTGGGAGCGACAACGCCATGAAGTCCAAAGAACACACAAGACAGGTCAGGGATAAAGTTATTGAGACATTTAAAGCAGGCTTAGGCTACAAAAAGATTTCCAAAGCCTTGAACATCCCACGGAGCACTGTTCAAGCGATCATTCAGAAATGGAAGGAGTATGGCACAACTGTAAACCTACCAAGACAAGGCCATCCACCTAAACTCACAGACCGAACAAGGAGAGCGCTGATCAGAAATGCAGTCAAGGGGCCCATGGTGACTCTGGACGAGCTGCAGAGATCTACAGCTCAGGTGGGGGACTCTGTCCATAGGACAACAATTAGTCATGCACTGTACAAAGCTGGATGGAGCCAAATACAGAGCAAACTTGGAAGAAAACCTCTTGGAGTCTGCAAAAGACTTGAGACTGGGGCGGAGGTTCACCTTCCAGCAAGACAACGACCCTAAACATAAAGCCATGGCAACAATGGAATGGTTTAAAACAAAACATATCTATGTGTTAGAATGGCCCAGTCAAAGTCCAGATCTAAATCCAATCGAGAATCTGTGGCAAGATCTGAAAATTGCTGTTCACAAACGCTGTCCATCTAATATGACTGAGCTGGAGCTGTTTTGCAAAGAAGAATGGGCAAGGATTTCAGTCTCTAGATGTGCAAAGCTGGTAGAGATGTGCCCTAAAAGACTGGCAGCTGTAATTGCAGCAAAAGGTGGTTCTACAAAGTATTGACTCAGGGGGCTGAATAATTACGCACACCCCACTTTGCAGTTATGGATTTGTAAAAAAATGTTTGGAATGATGTATGATTTTTGTTCCCCTTCTCACTTGTACACCACTTTGTATTGGTCTTTCACGTGGAATTCCACTACAATTGATGCATGTTTGTGGCTGTAATGTGACAAAATGTGGAAAACTTCAAGGGGGCCGAATACTTTTGCAACCCACTGTATGACTATTGCAGGGATTAGATTGTGAGCTCCTCTGAGGGACAGTTAGTGACAAGACAATACACTCTGTACAGCGCTGCGGAAGATGTCGGTAATATATAAATACTAAATAATAATAATAGAATGCCAACCATACCAGTTTTATGTCCATAAGCTGCTGTAGAGGCAATGGGTGGTAGAACTAATTGCTATCATCTTCAAAACAAAAACAGCGCAAAGCTTAAATTATGCAGCAGAAATGGCTGCAAATGTAGCACTAGCCAAATACAGGGAGAACATACAAACTCCTTGCAGATGCTGACCTGACTGGGACTGAAGACCCAGCACTGCAAGACGTGCGCACTAACCACTACACCAGGGAGGGGGAAGGTTTTACAGTGGGCAAAAACTGACTAAATTATAAACATTGTAAAAAAAAAAAAAAAAAAAAAAAATGTATTCATTACGTTCTTTTCACTACAGTTCCTCAGTTTTAGTGAAAACATACATTGCTGCATACAGTTCGTTATTTCAACATCTTTCTTTGTTGTTATTGCAGAGGATACAAGACAGTGAAGCATCAGCCAAAGGGGCTCAGCAAAGAGGTGAGGCTTTCATTTCCAGCCTTATGTAAGCGGGAGGGGGGGGGGGGGGGGGGGCGCCTCGCCTCGCCTCGCCTCGCCTCCTGCTCACATGACTGATCTCACTGTTTATGTGTCACATAGCCAAATGCTATGATGGAGTTCTCGGGCAGACTCCTCGACTCCGACTCCTCTAATTTGCATATTACAATTTTGTTGATTAAAAGTATGTAACATGAAATTCGTCTCTTAACTGCCAACGCCTAGGAATTTTACAAGACAACTGAAGTGAGAAGGATATGTAGACTACTATATTTATTCCCTTTAGACTAAAACTAGTCCTTAGTAAGAGTACTTGTAAAAGGTACAAACCGGAACAAAGAACATCTATCAGGCCCTAGGCAATGTAAGTGTGGGTACATGTAAGAGTGATGTGCAGGTACTCTGCAGGGGAATGAGGAGATTCTTCCTCTATTACACATTCTTCATGCACAATCTGAACAAGGTTTATGGGTGACAGACAACACCTGTGTTCAATGTGCACAGCACTCTCAGTGGATTCCCTGCAGCTCTGTGGGGAGTGCATATGTAGAGTATAGTACTACTGTGTAACAAAGTAAACCTGAGACAGATGAAATTAAAGTTTTATACATACCTGGGGCTTCCTCCAGCCGCCTTCAGGATAATCAGTCCTTCGTTGTCCTCCTCCACCACCTGGATCTTCTGCTATGAGTCCAGGTACTTGAGCCAGTCGGGCGTAGTGCGCATGCACACACTCCGCCGCCAGGAGCATAGTACACCTGTGCAGCACTATTGCGCAGGTGCAGAATGTTCCTGGCTGTGGGAGCGGCACGTGGCTGGACTGCGCTGACTGGCTGAATTACCAGGACTCATAGCAGAAGACGGGTGGTGGAGGACAGCGAGGGACTGATTAGCCTGAAGGGGGCTGGAGGAAGCCCCAGGTATGTATAAAACTTTACTTTTCATCCGTTTCAGTTACCCTTTAATTTGTAGTCACCAAACCAAATTTTAATAACATATCACATTATTTGATTTCATCAGCAAAGGGAGTGCATACATTTGCATAAACCAGCATCAATGCAGAATTATTTCCATCTCATTGACCATCTCTATTAGTGACACGGCTACACATCAGGCTTTATTCTTACAGCATAGATGTTATTTAGTATATATAAGAGATTCCTGTGTACACATCATATATACAGTCACAATCAGATATGTATATCTGACCTTAAAAATACGGGGACTGCTTTATTGAAGCAGCACAAGTAACTAATTTTGATTGGTTTACTTCATTTTTGTGGACTAAGCACAGCTATTACTGTATATATACTGTATATATACATTATTTTTAATGACTATTATCTGAGAAATAGAACATTTTATCATATTTTTTATTTTAATTACAGTTACAAATCCATTAGGAGTCGGAGTCGGTGCATTTTTTCCCGACTCCGACGCCAGGCACCCAAAATTGCCCGACTCCACGACTCCGACTCCGACTCCACAGCCCTGAAGAAAACCCTGAGAATCTCCCATGAGGAGATGGACTACTCTAAAATCTGTCGGTTCTGACAGATTTTAACTGTTTACTTTTTTTTTCTTTGTGTGCTGTAGTGGTCCTTTCATCTAATCGTTATATATTCTTTCCAAAGTAATGATCCGTATACTGTGCAGTGCTTTGCAACTTAAAGAGAGCCCGAGGTGGGCTCAAAAAAGAAAAAAAAATAGGCTACCTGATCCGCGGGGCAGAGCGGATCAGGTAGCCGCAAAAACCCCGCTTCCATGAGCCGCACTGGTCCACTTTGACTTTCGTGACCTATGGGTCACGCCGCTGCAACAAGAGACTGTGTGTCTCTCATAGCGTGCAGGGAGGCGGGGAGCGGCAGGAGGCGTGGCCAGGGAGAGAGAGCTGCCCAATGGCAGCTCAGGAAACCCTGCAGGAACGCCCCTGGCAGCTGTTTTGAACAGGGAATTCTTCTCCTCAATGTTTACCTCCGAGATAGCGACAAATAATGTTGCTAATCTCGGGGGGCTATAATGCGGCAGTGGGGGGCAGTGAGAGGTGGTGTGGAGACACAGACATGACAGTGTTCTCCCCAGAATTTTTTTCTAGCCGGGTGACATGAAAAAGTAGCCGGGTGGGGAAAGATGAGAGAATGCAGGGCCTGCGCTTCTCTGCTTACAGCAGAGAAGAAGGTGAGCAGATAACAGCCGGTTGCTCACCAAAACTAGCCGGGTGGAGCACCCAGCTAATAGAGCCTGGGGAGAACACTGCATGAGTCATGAGGCAGAGAACATACCTCTGTGTCCCATCTGCACCCCCACTGGCGAACTCAGGGGGCTATTCCGGGTGTCTGGAACCTCCCCCCTGCACTGAGCTGTGTATTCAGCCAGGGAAGCCCGCATAATATAAACAGCCTCATTCTCCCGCCCTTCTTACTTCTGGTGCCTCCCTCCAGCTAATAGAATGAGAGAGGCAGCCCAGCTTCTCTCACAACCCTCACAAGAAGATGCAGCCTGCAGTGAGAGAATGTTGATTATGGAGTCCTGGACTCTCCACAGCACAGAAGTGTCAGACATGATGCAATTAGAGGGCAGGCAAGCTGGTAAATATGCACAGCATGATGCAGAGCTTGCCTGGACTCAGGGTCTGTGGGCAAACATCTGTCTGGTCTCTCCCCATTGTTATAATGACTGCATGTGTGGATAACAAGCTGAAAAGTTTTTGACAGTCCCTAGACTCCAGGAGGGCTTCTTTCTGACTTGTGTGAGAGACTGACAGGGACAGGAGTCCGATTACAGGCAAGTAGCCTGTGTGATGTGGGACTGCAATACAGATAAGTTCTCTGCTCCATCTCAGGCTATTCTCAATTTCTCCACTCCTCTCTCTGGGCTAGTGCAACGCCAAAATGACAATAGCAATCGCTAGCAATTTGTGAGTGTGATTTTGTGAAGTGATATTCAGAGCGATTTTTGAATGAATTGCTCAAAAACATGCTACATGCAGTATACCTGCGATATTGAAAAAATCACAACGCTGCTGTGGGAACACCCACATAGGGTAACATTAGCCAAGCGCTTTTCAAATCACTGTTGATTTGAAAAACGCTCAGAAGCACTCTTGATGTGCACCAGCCCTCCCTCATTCACCTTTGTTTCCCTCTTCCCCTAGAGCTGACTGTGTGTTCTTGTCTTACAGGAAAGCTAAATAAAAGTGCAATCCTGGTGAGGCAAAATATTATTATTTAGTATTTATGTAGCGCCGACATCTTCCGCAGATGCATATATCCCTGCATCATATGGGTATCGCTTGCGCTATGTAAAACTATGTAGCATATTCCACTGAATTGTCCAAACTAAGTCTATCTCCCGTTCCTCTCTTGGGGAGTTGTTCCAGCGCTGTACCCCGTTCACATTTGCTGCTACCAGAAGTCCTCAGAAACACTCGTGTCCTTGAGTACTTCCAAAGATAGGCAGCTCCGTAATACGCCAGCACACTTTTGTGCATGGGCAGTATGGAGCCACCTGTATTCGGAAGCACTCGGGACATACGTGCTTCTGGACCTTTCAGGAACCCCCCCCTTAAAAATCCTGCGTTTGCCCCTGACAAGGAACCGCCTCGGGTTCTCTTTAAAGATTTAAAAGGGAATGAAAGGAGAATGCCATCCAGTAGCTTATGATTCCATGGATGGAGGGGAGTACATGTTGGCAGCATCCTGTAGGCATAATCATGTGACCACAGCCCATGAATAGTAAAATGAAGAACTTTGAACGGGCTATTCCCACCTGAAATAAGATCTGCTTGCTCTGTTTTGCCGTCAGGAATTTGCTGAAGCGTGCAAGAGGGAAGGCTCAGAAAGAGACGACAGAAACGTGGACCGGGTGCACGGCCTGGGGAGCTCGAGGTAAAAGCTTCTGTGGTTTTGTTTTGTGGCTGGATAGTGTAATGGTTAAAGTGGATCCGAGATGAACTTTTACTCATTGCATAATTGTGTTCCTTTCCTATTGTTTATAGGGCATTCCTCAAGCCAAATACTTTTTTATTTTAAAGAGAGTCTGAAGCGAGAATAAATCTCGCTTCAGACCTCATAAATAGCAGGGGCATGTGTGCCCCTGCTAAAACGCCGCTATCCCGCGACTTAACGGGGGTCCCTTAACCCCTAAATTCCCTCCATACAGCGGGGGAGCGCTTCCGCATTGGGGCAGGGCTAACCGCCGCAGCCCTGCCCCACGCGCGTCTGTCAGCGCGTATCTCCGTCTCTCCCCCGCCCCTTTCAGTCTTCCTTCACTGAGAGGGGCGGGGGAGAGGCGGCGATGCGCGTCTTATAAACGCGACTAGAGGCAGGGTTGCAGCCGTTAGCCCTGCCTCCAGGAAACGAAAATTTCACGACTAAGTTTGCGACCAAGGTTTGCGGGGGTGGGTTAAGGGGTGAAGGGACCCCCGTTCAGCCACGGGATAGCGGCGGTTTAGCAGGGGCACACATGCCCCTGCTAACTATGAGCTCTGAAGTGAGATTTATTCTCGCTTCAGAGTCTCTTTAATACTTGAATTCCCTATAAACTAAAGCCACACCCACAGGTTTTCAGAGAGCCAAGGCACTTTCAGACAGTAGCAAGGGCTCATGGGAGCTCCGTCTGGGCAGGAGGAGGGGGAGGTATTACTAGCCAGAGATTTCAGAGGCAGAGGGGAGGAGGGGGGATTAGGTTTTTTTGTTGTTGTTTTTTTTGCTCAAGATGCAGATAAGCCTGCCTCTGTGTAATGTTTACAAACAACATGGCTGCTGTCATTGTATCACAGGAAGAAATAATCATATTCTATTAAAGTTGTTTGCAGCTAGATTTGCTGTGTAAACCATCTAAACTTTAGATAAGATATATAGACAAGTTACTTGTTATCGTTTTTCATCTCGGATCCGCTTTAAGGGCTCAGCCTCTGACACAGGAGACCAGGGTTCCAATCTCGGCTCTGCCTGTTCAGTAAGCTGCACCTAATCAGTAAGGAATCATTGGGCTTTGAGTCCGCCATGAGAAAAGTGTAATATAAATTTTTTTTGTCTTGCGTTAGGTAATATATAAACTGCATTGGCAGCCAAAATGATTTGGTCAACAACTAAAATGCATGTATAGGAACTCTATAGGTTCTCGCTAAGGTAATATATTTTTTTGATGGCTCACTGCTTACCACAGTTTGCTTTCCCAAAGCCTCGCCCCCATGGTAAGAGGCGGGGGTTTCCCTCCGAGTGTAAGGCCTTCAGACGGGCAGCTGACAGGAGGTGAATTCACTGCCTGTCAGCTGCTCTCCTACATCGGCCGGGTGCTTGTTCGAGTGCTCGGTCCTGGTGCTTTACATGCCCTCCACCCCCACAGAGTCACATGTGAGTGCAGGTGCAGCCGTGCACAGATGAGGCATGGCGCGGTTCTCTGCCGCTGGGAAACGCCACCGCGTCTTAAAAGCCGACACGTGGTGCTACAGATGCTGCCATTGGGCTGCATTTAAATTGCTCCCAAATTGCACTCATGGGTGGCAGACAAGGACGTTCAAGTGCTCAGCTAGCCTGCAGTTCAGTCACCTGTCTGAAAGAGGCCTAATTGAGGGGTGGAGTCCTGAGGACAGTTTGTAACTTTGTATATTAATATTGTAAATAGGAAAAGTTCACAATTTTTAGGCACATATTTTTTCTTTTTCCCTGTAAGGATGCATGAAGTGTGGCCTTTAAAGGGAACCTAAACTGAGAGGGATATGAATTTTTCCTTTTAAACAATACCAGTTGCCTGACTCTCCTGCTGATCCTGTGTCTCTAATACTTTTAGCCACAGCCCCTGGCAGTCCTGCTGATCTTTTTAGCTACAGTAGAGGCTGAATCACACCCTGAAACAAGCATGCAGCTAATCCAGTCTGACTTCAGTCAGAGAACCTAACCTGCATGCTTGTTCAGGGGTTGTGGCTGAAAGTATTAGAGACACAGGATCAGCAGCAGGAGAGTCAGGCAACTGGTATAATTTTAAAAAGACAAATCTATATGCTTCTCAGTTTAGGTTCCCTTTAAGGGAACCCGAGGTGAGAGGGATATGGAGGCTGACATGTTTATTTCCTTTTAAATAATGCACATTGCCTGGCTGTCCTGCTGATTCTCTTCCTGGAATACTTGAAGCCACAGCCCCTGAACAAGCATGCAGATCAGGTGCTCTGACTGAGGTGTGACTGGATTAGCTGCATGCTTGTTTCTGGTGTGTAATCCAGACACTACTGCAGCCAGGAAGATCAGCAGGTAGCCAGGCAATGTGCATTGTGTAAAAGGAAATGAATATGGTAGTCTCCATATCCCTCTCACCTTGGAAGTATTATTTAAAGAGAGTCTGAAGCCATTTTTTGTATCTCTTTTTATTGCGCAGTTAGCTTCAGCATTAAAGAGAACCTGTAACAAAAAAAAGTTTCCCTGGGGGGTACTCACCTCGGGAGGGGGAAGCCTCAGGGTCCCAATGAGGCTTCCCCCTCCCCTGTAGCTGCAGGCAGTCCAGCGCTGGCTCCCCCGAAGTGTCTGGCAATCCTGGCTCAACAAGCTACATTTATTTACCTTACCTGGCTCCAGTGCAGGCGCAGTATCGGCTCTCTGCATGGAGCTAGGCGGAAATAGCCGATCGCTGTCGGGTCCGCTCTACTGCACAGGACACTTGTGCCTGCGCAGTAGAGCGGACCCGACAGCGATCAGCTATTTCTGCCTATCGCTGACTGGAGAGCCGATACTGCGCCTGCACTGGAGCCGTGAAGGTAAATATTTACATCCCCGCTGTTCGGAGGGCCAGAGCGAGACCGCCGTGGGACACAGAAGGACGGGGGAAGCCTCAATAGCATCCGGAGGCTTCTCCCTACCGAGGTGAGTACCCCCCAGGGGTATTTTTTTGTCGTTACAGGTTTTCTTTAAGTTCCAAGCTGATTCGCCGTATTTCTGTGAAATCCCAGGGCAAAATTGCACGACTTTTGAAGTCACAGATTTTGCTGCCCGGTAGAGGCAGAGCTGTGCGCAGTAGCTCTGCCTCGTATACAGTCAAATCTATTTTCTAAATTATAATAATAAATACAGCCTTTTTTCAGTTGCATGATGACAAATCTAAAATATTATACATTTATTGGAGGAACCCCTCCCTTCCTTTCATATTGCCAGGACAGAATCCGGCAGACTGGTGGAGGAGATAAAAAAAAAAAAAACACAGGCTGCTACTGATGATGTCACAGGGGAGGTGATCTCAGCTTGTGTGAGATTTCACACAGACGACGCCCCTGTGAGGGAGGGTAGCTGATGATAAACACACCCATGATCTAAAACCTCCTACTAAGCTCAGAAGTAATGGCTGCCACCTGTATAACCCTAGTTATGGAAAGAGAAGGGTGAAAAGCATGCACTGAAATGCTCATAGGCTGGAAGGAGTGTTTACTTATCTTTGTATGTGTCAGAGTGGTGCAACTAAATATTTTGAATTAAAAGATGTTTGGTTTGGGTCCGCTTTAAGCTGATCTTTCCTGTCTCCCGGCAGTGTCTCCTCCGCACGGATGATGCTCTCCAAGGAGGACAAAGAAGCCACCAAAATGGGATTCTCCATCTTCACCGTGAGTCTTGTGAATCTTTTATATGTTGTGGCACATCTTATGCTATGAACGTAAACACCTGAAGCCATCGTTCGTGATTGTTTCGGCTGAAAATGTAGCCCGAGCGATGTCGTCGGTGGGCTCCAAAGATCAGATGCTACTCGTTAGATTCCTGTTATGCTGTACGCTTCCTCCTGTGTAAATTATCTCAACCACTCTGAGACAGAAATGAACTGTTTAAAGGGAACCAGAGACGAAGCACCCTTGTGTATTTTACCATATATATCAGTAAGAACATTAGAGAAAACACTTACCCTGCTCTCTGTTTCATCCTCACTGCTAAAAGTGTCTGTTATCAGCTGTGATAAGAATCTCGGACTGAGCATTCAGTCTGGCTTTGCTGGGAGTGATTATAGCTGAGTCATTATAGCAGAGCCACAAGGGGGCAGGTTTGGGCTTGAAAAGACACCAGAGAAGACAGACTCAGCTATAATCTTTCCGTAGCAAAGCTAGACTGAGTGCTCAGTCGGGGATTCTTATCAGAGGTGATAACAGTCAGATTAAACAGAGAACAATGAAACAAAGAGCAGATTAGGTGTTTACTGTCATGTTCCCACTGATAAGGTAAAATACAAGAGGGCGCTTCATCTCTGGTTCTCTTTAAAGTGTAAAAAGAGTGTCAAATGCAGATAATGTCACTTTCATGGCCCGAAATTTGGTTGCATCGTCGCTCGGGCATGCACTTGGCGTCACCGATTTCCATCCCATTCGGTCCATTGGATGCCAAGTCGCCTGATGTATGACCAACTTAAAGTGGTCTGAAAGGCAGCATTTCTACTTTGCTCTAAAAGATTCCTCACAGCTTGAAAGCTACTATCCCAGAAATTATTTTTTTTTAGCAGAACATCACTGAAATGGTTAAACAAGGCACTTTGTCCTGCTATTCAGCTTCAAATCCGCATCCAAACTGGAGATAACTGTATCTTTCTTTACATTCCAATGTTGTTACAATGTGTTTAAACACAGTGTAACTGGTGAAAAGGAGCTCTCTGTGCACACAGTTCAGAATAGCTCATTAGAAGAGGTTAATATATAATAAAAAGCAGTTTGAATAAAATGCAATGACAGCTATTAGGGCACGATTAACTACCCTTTGGAAACTTGTAATTTGTAAACAGACAATATTAGGTGTGCACAAAAGCAAATAGGATAACTGTATGCGTAATAAAAAGTAGGAAAACACATTTTTATTGAATGTTATGTCGGAGTTTCAGACCACTTTAAGATGCTTGTTCTTGAGTGTTACACGTCAGTTTTGCCTAAATTTGGCGTTTCATCGAATCGGTCATTTCATCTTACGATTGTAATATTAAAGTGAACTTGAGGCGTAAATAACTTCAAAAATCACATACTTGCCTAAGGGAAGTCTATGGACCCTCCGCTGCCCAGGGCCCTCCAGCTGATCAGGGCCGCGCTCCTCTTCAGGCACAGAGCAGTACGGCCGCGCTCCTCTTCAGGCACAGAGCAGTACGGCCGCGCTCCTCTTCAGGCACAGAGCAGTACGGCCGCGCTCCTCTTCAGGCACAGAGCAGTACGGTTGCGCTCCTCTTCAGGCACAGAGCAGTACGGCCGCGCTCCTCTTCAGGCACAGAGCAGTACGGCCGCGCTCCTCTTCAGGCACAGAGCAGTACGGCCGCGCTCCTCTTCAGGCACAGAGCAGTACGGCCGCGCTCCTCTTCAGGCACAGAGCAGTACGGCCGCGCTCCTCTTCAGGCACAGAGCAGTACGGCCGCGCTCCTCTTCAGGCACAGAGCAGTACGGCCGCGCTCCTCTTCAGGCACAGAGCAGTACGGCCGCGCTCCTCTTCAGGCACAGAGCAGTACGGCCGCGCTCCTCTTCAGGCACAGAGCAGTACGGCCGCGCTCCTCTTCAGGCACAGAGCAGTACGGCCGCGCTCCTCTTCAGGCACAGAGCAGTACGGCCGCGCTCCTCTTCAGGCACAGAGCAGTACGGCCGCGCTCCTCTTCAGGCACAGAGCAGTACGGCCGCGCTCCTCTTCAGGCACAGAGCTGTACGGCCGCGCTCCTCTTCAGGCACAGAGCAGTACGGCCGCACTCGTGCTTAATCAGCTTATCAACAAGCCCCTGTCTGTAATCTCTGGAGGTCCATCAGCAGCAACGGGGGCCCGGAGCCCAGAGGATGGCGTAGGAAGACTCAATAGGATCCAGCGACTTCACTTTTCTTAAAGTGGACCTGAACTCTTGCATAGGACAAAAAGAAAACGGAGAGAAATGCACCCTGTATGTATTTAGAGAGTTTATCCTGTCTAATTCCCCCTGATCTGTGACTAATCACTACTGTGATTTGATCTCTCAGCTGCATCAGGTCTGGAATCTTGGCAGAGCAGCTAAAATGTAAACACAGGATGTTAGCCCTATGGGCTTGATTCGCAGAAGGGTGCTAACTTAGTACGCCTAAAAGCCCCTTAGCATGCCTAAAGCCCTTTAGGACACGCAAAACTTTAAGTGTTGCGCGGAGCGCGCGAAACGTTGCACCGGGTGCGCCCAAAACGGCACACGGTGCGACGTTTTGGGCGCACCCGGTGAGATGCTTGGCGTGCAGCGCTAAACTTTGCGCGCAATCAAAGCTTTGGGCGTGCTGAGTTAGCACCCTTTTGTGAATCGAGCCCCATGTCTGCTTTCATGAAAGCAGGAAGTAGACACACTGCAGATTTATTGCAGGATTTGTATCCGCTGTAAAACGTTTTTTCTTTAAAGGTTATTATGCTGCTGCTTATCTTTTAGAGCACAGTTCGGAGTTCAGGGCCACTTTTTAAGTACTGGTAAGTATGGGATTTTTGAAGTTCTTTAGGCCTCGAGTACAGTTTAATGTTTCCACTGAAAAAAGAGCACAAAATTTGGTTGGCACTAGATGAGCAGACAGGCAGATCCAGGGGGTAGCAGGTGGATAGTCTGTGCCTCCGGATAAAAGATATTGGTACAACCAGTGAGAATGAAGAAATAAGTATCCGGGCACCAGCCAGCAGTAATGCTTAATTCACACCTTTAATTCCTCCACCTGGAATTCCAAACATACAATACATACAGTCGGCCTAACAGCCGTTTCGCAGGAGCACCTGCTTCTTCAGTTGCCTCTGAAGAAGCAGGTGCTCCTGCGAAACGGCTGTTAGGCCGACTGTATGTATTGTATGTTTGGAATTCCAGGTGGAGGAATTAAAGGTGTGAATTAAGCATTACTGCTGGCTGGTGCCCGGATACTTCTTTCTTCATTCTCACAGTTTAATGTGTGCAGCCAGCAGACTGAGCTGGATGGGGCTGGTCCTCTGTGCCTCCTGTGTCATTTGTTATTTACACCTCACTATTTGTTGCACCGTACCATGTGATAAGTTGGCGCTTTATAAGTAAAGGCTAATTAAAGGGAACCTTAATTCTAAAAAAACAAGAGTTTCACTTACCTGGGGCATCTACCGGCCCCCTGCATCCATCCTGTGCCCTCGCAGTCACTCATGGCTCCATCCGGTCCCCCGCCGCCAGATAGTTTCATTTTTGCCGGTGGGCGGCCACACATACCTTTGGCCGCATTCCCGCTGGTGCAGAAAGCTAACGTGTTGCAGGTGCAACATGTACATTTTTACGCATTGCACCTGCAACGCGTAAAAATGTACGCTGTAATGTCTGTGATAGCTTCCTGAACCAGCGGGAATACGTGCAAAGGTACATGTGGCGGCCCGCCGACTCAGAGTCGGCAAAAGCAAAATTATCTGGCGGCGGGAGACTGGAGTAGCCAGGAGTGACTGCGGGGGCACAGGATGGCGGAAGGGGGCTGGTAGAATATATATTTCCCTTTTTAAAGGATACCCGAGGTGACTAGACATGTGTATGTACAGTGCCAAACGCACTAATAACTATGTAGTGTTTCTTTTTTTTTCATTCTCTGCCTGAAAGAGTTAAATATCAGGTATGTAAGCGGCTGACTCAGTCCTGACAGGAAGTGACTACAGTGTGACCCTCGCTGATAAGAAATTCCAACTATAAAACACTTTCCTAGCAGAAAATGGCTTTTGAGAGCAAGAAAGAGATATAAAAATGGGGAATTTCTTATCAGTGAGGGTAGTAGTCACTTCCTGACTGAGTCAGCCACTTACATACCTGATATTTAACTCTTTCAGGCAGGGAAAGGAAAAAAAGGAACATAGCATAGTTATTTGTGTGCTAGGCACTGTGGAAACACATGTCTATCTCATCATGTCACATGTCACTTCGGGTATCCTTTAAACTCATTGTTAGATTCTGTTCTAAATCACCTTGCTTCGAGGCCATCAACTTCTTATAGTTGCGTCTCACAGACTGTGAGATAACTTGACTCTCAACACAGCAAGCAGGAGATAGACTTTTCTCAGGCTTCTTCAATGTTTACGTTATTTATTCAGGAAACAGAAATACAGATAGATACAGTTCATCATATCCTAGCCACGCCAATCTTCATGTTGCGTTACAAGCTTCTTGATTAAACTTCCTGCTGAAGTCAATCAGGTACCTTCTTTCTAACCTAAGTTACACTAGACTACCTATGTACAGCATACATTATATCAGATTACAGAGAAGAATGAAATACTTAGAGGTCCCAGTCAGCATTGCGAGCTAGTGTGAAAGTAGGAAGCAGAGTGAGCTCCCATAGCTCACTCAGGTTTTAATACTGACTAGGAAAGAGTTAAATATGACATCATCTTCGCCATCCCCTAGATCAGACTATTGGTGGACCCACTCGTGGTGCCATCATACACACCTACTCGATTAATATTCAATGAGGCATTTGACCTACATACAGGAATGTGGATATTTACAAAACATGGTTGATGTTTATTGTTCTAGTGGCGGTACATGCCCAGGTCAGGGAGACCTGTGGCCTTGTCCATAGAACAGCTTCTTGGTATGTTCTAGTTCTGCTGACAGAACTGCAGATTTTCTCTCTAAGAGAAAATCCCCTTAAAGGGCAGGTCTGCTCCTCAAGCCTTTTTGACTAACTCAGTCCAAATAACTGAGGCCTACTTAAATTATAACACTCATCACATCTCTGATTAACTCTACAGCAACATGGAGCCGGAGAGCGTCAGAAAGCGGCGGCCGAGAAGAGGAGAGCGGAGGAAGAGGAAGACCTGACCAGGTGACTGTACAGTAGAACCGGCAGCCATTTTGTTCTGTTTTTATACAGTTTCCTGTAGGGTAGAGGTAGTAGGAGACCGGACTCTCCGCAGCATTGGAACATAGGCACTTCTGTTGACCTGAGGAAGCAGTTTTAGCCGTGAAACGCGTTGTCTGTGCCCCAATAAAATTTGACTATAAGCATATACCTCAATTTGTATACTTCCCGCATGGGACACCTAGAAGGTAGGATCACACCATCTAATGTTGTACCTACCATATAGAACTGATTAGACTGTAATCCTTTTACCGGGCGCCTCCTACCAATCCCAAAAAATCCTGTAGGGTAGGTTTACCTTGGTGACAGGGAACATTAGGATCGGAAGCCGTATCCGCATTTCAGACATTAGTGCGGCGTTTGGCATGGTCATTTCCTGCAGCAACAGCCAAATGCAGTGTGGGTCTAATTTACAGACGTGAGTACCTATTTAATAACGCGTTTAAAGCAGGATTGTCACCATAAAAATCAAATTTCACCAGCAACTGGTCTGAGTGTGATAAAGATGCTAATCCTGCATTCAAAACTTTTTCTGCTGTCATGATTTGGAATTATCACATACTTAAAGGAGTTATCAGGCAAATTGTGTAAAATTAGCTTTACTCAGCTGGGGCTTTCTCCAGCCCCTTGCTGCCGACTGTCCCACTCCGACTGTTCTTCTCCCCGCCTCTGTCCCGTCTCCATGGTCGGTATTCAGGCCAACCGCGGGGTCGGCCTTACTGCGGCTGCGCGAAGCGCCGCTGTTGATCATGGCCGCGGGGAACTGCGCAGTTTGCCGCGGCCCACGTGGCCATGATTGACAGTGGTGCTTCGCGCAGCAGCAGTACTGAATACCGACCACGAAAACCGGGGCAGCGGCGGGGAGCAGAGCGGTCGGCGTGGGACAGTCGGCAGCAAGGGGCTGGAGAAATCCCCAGGTGAGTAAAGCTAATTTTATACGATTTGCCTGATAACTCCTTTAAGGAGCACTGGCCCTTTAGTAGTCAGTGCCAAACAGTTGCATGCTGGGGGTTCTTTTTATCTAGAATATATTCCACCTCTTCCATTTATTTCCCTGCCTAGCTGCCTATCTGAAACACGATCTTCTGCTCACTTGTGTTTTCAAGCAAGGCTGAGGTGACTCAGCGATTGGAGGAGAAAATAAAAAAAGTAAAGGGCAGAAATGACATCAGTATTTAGGCTCAAACTGTGGGCAAAAGACATGGTTCCCACCAGGAACAGAATTCTCTTCATTTACTATGTAACATTCACTGAAATCATAACGTGGACACAGTGCAATACATCTGTTATGTAAGTAGATCAAGTATTTATCTACTTATATATGTGGTGTTTTTCCCCAGGCACAGCATGGCTGATCCTACTGCTTTAATGTAAAGCTCTGTGTCAGAGCTGCACAAATCGGCGCATGTCTGCTGCAGCAGCTCAACCACAATCTCTTCATAGTATTCAACATCTGTTGGCTCTCATACTACATGGCAGGGGTTAAATTGGCCAGTCATCTGCAGATTAAAATTGGATGTGTGTACGGAGCCTTAAAGAAAACCTCCCCTGGGGGGTACTCGCCTTGGGTGGGGGAAGCCTCCGGGTCCTATTGAGGCTTCCCCCGTCCTCCTCGGTCCCACGGTGGCGGAGATAAAGCTCCCGGAAAAGCGGTGATGTAAATATTTACCTCCCCGGCTCCAGTGCAGGCGCAGTATCGGCTCTCTGCTCGGAGATAGGTGAAAATAGCCGATCTCCGTTGGGCCGCTCTACTGTGCAGGTGCAAGTCTCCTGCACCTGCACAGTATATCGGACGTGGCGGAGATCGGCTATTTTTGCCTATCTCCATTCGGAAAGCCGCAATAGCGCCCCCGCTGGAGCCAGGAGAGGTAAATAAATCAGCGCTTATCAGGCTTGTCGACGGAGGATTCCGGGACACTTCGGGGGAGCCAGCGCTGGACTGCCTGCAGCTACAGGGGAGGGGGAAGCCTCATTGGGACCCTGAGGCTTCCCCCTCCCGAGGTGAGTACCCCCAGGGGAACTTTTTTTTGTTAGTCTCTTTAAAGAGAATCTGTATTGTTAAAATCGCACAAAAGTAAACATACCAGTGCGTTAGGGCAGCGTTTTTCAACCACTGTTCCGCGGCACACTAGTTGCCTGGTGTGCCGTGCTCTTATCCCCCCTCCCGCCTGTCCCCGCGGCCGCCGCTGTTATTACCTTAGCAGCGGCCGCTCTCCCCTCTCCAGCGCAGAGCGCATGTATATTCTAGCAGCGTATCTCCGGCTGCTCTGTGTGATGCACTGATGCGCAGGAGGCAGGGCTCGGTTACCATAGTAACGGTGATACATATCGCCGTTACAGGAAGCCGCTGCCCTCCTTCCTTCCGCATCACACAGAGCAGCCGGAGATACGCTGCTTGAATATACACGCGCCGGAGAGCGGCCGCTGTGAAGGTAATAACAGCGGCGGCCGCGGGGAGGGGCGGGAGGGCACTCAACTGGCTATACTGGGGCACTATTCTGGGGTACTATACTGGCTATCCTGGGGCACTATCCTGGGACACTAAACTGGCTATACTGGGGCACTATTCTAGCTATACTGGGGCACTATTCTGGCTATACTGGGGCACTATACTGGCTATACTGGGGGGCTATACTGGGGCACTATACTGGCTATACTGGGGCACTATTCTGGGATACTATACTGGCTATCCTGGGGCACTAAACTGGCTATACTGGGGCACTATTCTAGCTATACTGGGGCACTATTCTGGCTATATGGGGGCACTATACTGGGGCACTATTCTAGCTATACTGGGGCACTATTCTGGCTATACTGGGGCACTATACTGGGGCACTATACTAGCTATACTGGGGGGGCTATACTGGGGCACTATACTGGCTATACTGGGGCACTATACTGGGGCACTATCCTGGGGCACTATACTGGCTATACTGGGGCACTATACTGGGGCACTATTCTAGCTATACTGGGGCACTATTCTGGCTATACTGGGGCACTATACTGGGGCACTATACTAGCTATACTGGGGCACTATACTGGCTATACTGGGGCACTATACTGGCTATACTGGGGCACTATCCTGGGGCACTATACTGGCTATACTGGGGCACTATTCTGGGGTACTATACTGGCTATCCTGGGGCACTATACTGGCTATACTGGGGCACTATTCTGGGGTACTATACTGGCTATACTGGGGCACTATACTGGGGCACTATTCTAGCTATACTGGGGCACTATTCTGGCTATACTGGGGCACTATACTGGGGCACTATACTGGCTATACTGGGGCACTATACTAGCTATACTGGGGGGCTATACTGGGGCACTATACTGGCTATACTGGGGCACTATACTGGCTATACTGGGGCACTATACTGGGGCACTAAACTGGCTATACTGGGGCACTATTCTGGGGCACTATACTGGGGCACTATTCTGGGGCACTATACTAGCTATACTGGGGCACTATACTGGCTATACTGGGGCACTATACTGGCTATACTGGGGCACTAAACTGGCTATACTGGGGCACTATTCTGGGGCACAATACTGGCTATACTGGGGCACAATACTGGCTATACTGGGGCACTATACTGGCTATACTGGGGGGCTATACTGGGGCACTATACTGGCTATACTGGGGCACTATACTGGCTATACTGGGGCACTATACTGGCTATACTGGGGCACTCAACTGGCTATACTGAGGCACTATACTGGCTATGCTGAGGCACTATACTGGCTATGCTGAGGCACTATACTGGGGCACTATACTGGCTATACTGGGGCACTATACTAGCTATACTGGGGCACTATACTAGCTATACTGGGGCACTATACTAGCTATACTGGGGCACTATACTAGCTATACTGGGGCACTATACTAGCTATACTGGGGCACTATTCTGGCTATACTGGGGCACTATACTGGCTATACTGGGGCGCTATACTGGGGCACTATACTGGCTATAGTGGGGCACTATACTGGCTATACTGGGGCACTCAACTGGCTATACTGGGGCACTCAACTGGCTATACTGGGGCACTCAACTGGCTATACTGGGGCACTATTCTGGCTATGCTGGGGCACTATACTGGGGCACTATACTAGCTATACTGGGGGGGCTATACTGGGGCACTATACTGGCTATACTGGGGCACTATACTGGCTATACTGGGGCACTATCCTGGGGCACTATACTGGCTATACTGGGGTACTATACTGGCTATCCTGGGGCACTATACTGGCTATACTGGGGCACTATTCTGGGGTACTATACTGGCTATCCTGGGGCACTAAACTGGCTATACTGGGGCACTATACTGGGGCACTATTCTAGCTATACTGGGGCACTATTCTGGCTATACTGGGGCACTATACTGGGGCACTATACTGGCTATACTGGGCCACTATGCTAGCTATACTGGGGGGCTATACTGGGGCACTATACTGGCTATACTGGGGCACTATACTGGGGCACTATACTGGGGCACTATACTGGGGCACTATACTGGGGCACTATACTGGCTATACTGGGGCACTATACTGGCTATACTGGGGCACTATACTGGGGCACAATACTGGCTATACTGGGGCACTATACTGGCTATACTGGGGGGCTATACTGGGGCACTATACTGGCTATACTGGGGCACTATACTGGGGCACTATACTGGCTATACTGGGGCACTATACTGGCTATGCTGAGGCACTATACTGGCTATGCTGAGGCACTATACTGGCTATGCTGAGGCACTATACTGGGGCACTATACTGGCTATACTGGGGCACTATACTAGCTATACTGGGGCACTATACTAGCTATACTAGGGCACTATACTAGCTATACTGGGGCACTATACTGGCTATACTGGGGCACTATACTGGGGCACTATACTGGCTATACTGGGGCACTATACTGGCTATACTGGGGCACTATACTGGCTATACTGGGGCACTATACTGGCTATACTGGGGCACTATACTGGCTATGCTGAGGCACTATACTGGCTATGCTGAGGCACTATACTGGGGCACTATACTGGCTATACTGGGGCACTATACTGGCTATACTGGGGCACTATACTGGCTATACTGGGGCACTATACTAGCTATACTGGGGCACTATACTAGCTATACTAGGGCACTATACTGGCTATACTAGGGCACTATACTAGCTATACTGGGGCACTATACTGGCTATACTGGGGCACTATACTAGCTATACTGGGGCACTATACTGGCTATACTGGGGCACTATACTAGCTATACTGGGGCACTATACTAGCTATACTGGGGCACTATACTAGCTATACTGGGGCACTATACTAGCTATACTGGGGCACTATACTGGCTATACTGGGGCACTATTCTGGCTATACTGGGGCACTATACTGGCTATACTGGGGCACTATTCTGGCTATACTGGGGCACTATACTGGCTATACTGGGGCACTATACTGGCTATACTGGGGCACTATACTGGCTATACTGGGGCACTCAACTGGCTATACTGGGGCACTATACTGGCTATACTGGGGCACTATACTGGCTATACTGGGGCACTATTCTGGCTATGCTGGGGCACTATACTGGCTATACTAGGGCACTATACTAGCTATACTGAGGCAACTAAACTCCCTACACTGGGGCAACTATGCCAGCTATGCAGCCGCACCCCAGCCCCCCCCCCCCATAGCCTGCTGCGCACGGCACTGTCCACTAGGTCGCGCAAACAACCGGGGGCCGCATCCCCCCCCCCCCCCGCGCGAGCGCGCCGTTCCCCGGAGAAAAATTTGGTCAGACAGTGTTCCCCGGGCCGGAAAAGGTTGGGAAACACTGCGTTAGGGGACATCTCCTATTACCCTCTGTCACAATTTCGCCGCTCCCCGCCGCATTAAAAGTGGTTAAAAACAGTTTTAAAAAGTTTGTTTATAAACAAACAAAATGGCCACCAAAACAGGAAGTAGGCTGATGTACAATATGTCCACACATAGAAAATACATCCATACACAAGCAGGCTGTATACACCCTTCCTTTTGAATCTCAAGAGATCATTTGTGTGTTTCTTTCCCCCTTCTGCTCTCATGCACTGAAGTTTCAGGCTGCTCTTTTCTTCCTGCAAACAGCTTTGCCCTTGTCTGTAATTCCTCAGTATGTGAAAGCCCAGCCAGCTCAGAGGACAATTTATGCAGCTTGTAAAAGATAAGAGAGAAGAGAGCAGCTGCTCTAATCTAAGTAACACACAGGCAGTGTGCATAGAGGGGCCTGGAAGGGGGAGTTCATAGCAGAACCACAACACTGAAGAACTTGGCAGCCTTCCAGACACAGGCTGACAAGTCTGACAAGAGAGAGATAAGTTGATTTATTACAGAGATTGTGATAGTACAAAGTGCTGCAGTAAGCCAGAACACATTAGAATAGCTTTTGGAACTTGTAGGATGATAAAAAACAGGATGCAATTTTTGTTACGGAGTCTCTTTAAAGAGCCTCTGTAACAAATGTTTCAGCCTTAGTTCTTCTATCCTATAAGTTCCTATGCCTGTTCTAATCTGCTCTGGCTTACTGCAGTCTTTCCTAACTGCACTGTCTCTGTAATAAATCAATGTATCTTTCCTCTGTCCTGTTTGTCGGGCTAAAGCTTGATTGTGTGGAATGTGCAGGGCTGCTTGTGATTGGTAGAAGCGATACACACCCTCTGCAGGCCCCCTGCATACTCTGAATGACTCACACACTATGCTTAGCCGAGCCTATTAGAAGCTGGTTAGTTTGTTTGTAAACACTGCCTAAAACTGTTAATTACAAGCCAGGATTGCAGCAGAGTGTGGCAGAAACAGCACAGAGGGGCCCAGGAGAAAATAATGAATAGAATGGTATGCTTTTTATTGTAAGAATATTAGAGTACAGATTCTCTTTAAGGTGCCCATTCATCAGGAGATTATGGTCAGATTCAACAGAGACAAATTTATCTCTAATCGAATCTAATTAGAGATAAATTTGTCTGTTCGTGGAAGCTGCCCATATACTGCAGGCTGATTCCCGTCCAATTTCAGCATGAAATCTTAAGGGAATCTGCTGAGCCTGCCGCGTCAGTCCCGCCACTGCCCCTCTATTGTAAAATTGAGCCCCCTGTGTGCATTTATACGTTACCTGTCCTGTGTCAGACTCTTGTTGGCTCTCCATACACACCACTGGTGCATAGCGTCTGACGTCAGGCGCTATGCGCCGACATTAGACGCTATGGCCGGCCTGGAGTTTACCGACACCGCGCGGAGTCTGATATGGGACAGTTAATGTATAAATGCACACGGGGGGGACATTTATACATCGAGGCCGGGGTTTTGTCGTTTCGTCGCTCGTCTCGAAATCGGCCGCTGTACTACAGCACACCCGAGCAACCAACATTCGTCCCGACATCTTGCACCAGGCTGAAATTGGTCGTATAGTCGATCGGGCTTGCACTTGGTGGCACCAATTTTCAACCAATTCAATAATCAAATTGGTTGGTCGATTGACCGCCAAAGTCGCCTGATTTATGGGCACCTTTAACCACTTAAGGACCGGGGCTGTTCTTGCAGATCTGTGCTGCGTGGGCTCTCCAGCCCGCAGAGCAGATCGTGTGCACGGCAGGGCGATCAGCTGTAAACAGCAGGGATTTCTTTCTAGGCGGTCCTTAAGTGGTTAAGCCTAGTACACACTTTCAATTATGATTGGCCAATCACTGACCAATTTTACCCCATTCATGTAGTAGGAGAGTGAACAGATATTGAATACTATAAGCAGACTTTGTAGGTTTACCCTCCTGCTACATGAAGGTGGTAAAATTGGTCAGTGATTGGACAATCATAATTGAAAGTGTGTACCAGTCTCCAGTCTTTACATTCCTTAACTCAGAAGAAATCCTAATCCACCCTGATCCTGATGGAACGTCACAGCCAGGGGGTGTGGCCTTCACAATGTATCACCGTGAGTCTGACGTGTGATTGGTGAGGGAATGCATGACGCCTGTGTGGTGGGAGGGGTCACGTTCTTTACGTCACATTTCGCGCCTGCCTTACAGATCAGCGAGCAAGAAGAAGGCCAAGAAGGAGAAGAAGAAAAAGAAGAAGAAAGAGAAGAAACAAAAGAAAGAGAAACGTCGGAGAGAGGAATCCTCATCTTCCTCGGAGGAGGAGGAGGACCGGTGAGTCAAGGGTCAGCTAATAATTAGATATGGTCAATGAGATGTAAATATGGAGGCGGGATTATGCTAATCTATGCACCTTGAAAGCAGACCAGGTGAATCCTGCTGTGAGGGAATTTGGTTTATTTTTCAAGCTCCAGAAATTTGCATACAATATTCGGATAATCTTGCTTCATCTCAAAATTATTTGCATCTCATTGACCATCGCTACCAGTGGCGAGAACTACAATGCATGGGCCCCCCAGTAAAACTTTGATAGGGTCCCCAATATTCACACCCCTTCCCTTGCCTCCCCTTGGTGCCCTTCATGGCATTGGGTCCCATCTCACAAGGGCCATAAAACAAGTGTGGCCTTCATGATCGTCACACCCATAACAAGTGTAGCCACAAAACACCTGATCTGGAGTATAGTCCCCTGTATCGGAGGAAGGGAAGCAGAGGCGTATTTACAGGGGTGCAGGTATGGCATGTGCCATGGGCGCCTCGTACTAGGGGCACTGTTCCACAGCATCCCTGACATTCTCCATCTAGATTCCAGTTTTGATCTTCACACTCATAACAAGTGGAGCCTCAAAAACACCCGATTGGAAATATAGTCTCCTGTATCGGAGGAAGGGAAGCAGAGGCGTATTTACAGGGGTGCAGGTATGGCAGGTGCCATGGGTGCCTCGTACTAGGGGAACTGTTCCATAGCATCCCTAAAATTCTCCATCTAGATCCCAGTTTTGATCTTCACACTCATAACAAGTGGAGCCTCAAAAACACCTGATCTGAAGTATTGACCCTTGTATTGGAGGAAGGGAAGGGAAGGTTAGTAGTTTGGGCCACCCACAGCTCTGGGCCCCCTGCGGTCTCAGGCGTTGCTCCCCTCTTGTTATGCCCTGATTCCCTACTGATAATACATCCGGGGAGATTTATCAAGACCGACATGAAAATCTAGGGTTAGGGCCGGCACACACTGGCTGCGTTGCTGCTGCATTTTTTAAATCGTAAGGTCTTTTGAAAAATCATGAAAATCGTATGAACCGTACACACTGGCGCAATGAGTTTTTAGAAAAATGCATGAGAAACTGCAACGCATGCGATTTTCATTATGTTTTTAGGTAAACAATCAGGAAACCAGAAAAAGATAGCCTCAGTAAAGTCGCAATTGCATCACAAACACCAAAAATCGCAAGTCGAATTTTGATAAAAAAAAATTGCAATCACATTGCAGTGCGATTGTGCTTGATGATCTTCAGTGTGAATAGGCCCTAAAAGTGAAGCAGTGGCCCATCTGAATCCTGGTCTCCTGTATATCCCATCTCTGCACAAAACTCTCCTGTTGTGGTTTCAGGGCTTATTTCCACTACAAGCAAGCTCATTTGCATGCTATTTTCTACACGCGAATTCGCAATCGTTTGCAGCCGTTTTTTGGGCGTTTTAGTGCTAATTCGCATGCGTAAGCAACATTTTTTTTTTTAAATTATTTTTCTGTTTTCATTCATCACTATTGACATACGCATGCAGAAACGCATAAAAAATCCCGCAAAAAAGTGTAAACTATGCGGAAAATTGTTCCAGAGGCAGACAAGGTTTTTTTTTGTTTGCAGGCGGAGGAGATTTTCGTTTGTAGTGGAAACGGGCCTATTGATATACATTGCGTGGAAACTGTTTTGGACCTTAGTTAGTAAGGGGCAGAATGGAAAATAAAATCATAACCCCCGGCCCTTGTACTGGGCCTGGGTCAGTGACCTAAGTATTTCAAATAGAGGATTTGCATAACAGCCTGGGAAGGAGTATATTTATATATCCCCATCAGTTTAAAGGGATACTGTAGGGGGGTCGGGGGAAACTGAGTTGAACTTACCCGGGGCTTCTAAAGGTCCCCCGCAGATATCCTGTGCCCACGCAGCCACTCACCGATGCTCCGGCCCCGCCTCCGGTTCACTTCTAGAATTTCAGACTTTAAAGTCTGGAAACCACTGCGCCTGCGTTGCCGTGTCCTTGCTCCAGCTGATGTCACCAGGAACGTACTGCGCAGACACAGACCATACTAGGCCTGCGTAGTACGCTCTTGGTGACATCAGCGGCATCGAGGACACGGCAACGCAGGCGCAGTGGTTTTCAGACTTTAAAGTCTGAAATTCCAGAAGTGAACAGGAGGCGGGTCCGGAGCATCGGTGAGTGGCTGCGCCAACACAGGATGTCTGCGGTGGACCATTAGAAGCCCCGGGGGAGTTCAACCCATTTTCCCCCGACCCCTCTACAGTATCCCTTTAAAGATGGCCACAAACTTTACTTGGTTGGATTGAAAAATATTTCACTCAGTAATTAACTTTTTTTTTTTTTTTTTTTTTTTTTTTAAATTGGAATACTTTTTTAATATAGATTTTTCAAATGTAATATCATTGTCCATCTATCAATGTCTCCTGCAATTATCATTCTCTGTTTAGCATTACAATTACCACTGAACATCACATTGCTACTTACAACTAGTGATGTAGCGAACATTACATTTTTGGTTCGCGAGTAGCGAATGCGAATTTCCGCAAATGTTTGCAGCGGGCTTCATAGACTTAAAGTGGTCTGAAACTCCGACATAATATTAAATAAGAATGTGTTTTTCTACTTTTTATTACTCATACAGTTATATTTGCTTCTATGCATAAGTCAATTTGTCTGTTTGCCAATTACAAGTTTCCAAAGTGTAGTTTATCTTACCCCGAAACCTGCCATTGCATTTTATTCAAACTGCTTTGTATTATATATTAACATCTTCTAATGAGCTGCTCTGAGCTGTTTGTGTGCTTGAAGCACAGAGAGCTTCACAGAGAGCCCATTTTTACTTGTTATACTGTGTTTACACACTTGTATCAACATTGGAATGCAAACAAAGATACTGTTATCTCCAGTCTGGATGCAGATTTGAAGCTGAATAGTGCTTTGTTTAACCATTTCAGTGATTTTTCTGTGAAAAAAAAAATGTCTAGGATAGCAGCTTTCAAGCTGTGAGGAATCTTAGAGCAAAAGTAGAAATGCTGGCTTTCAGACCACTTTAAATGGCAGACGAAGGGCCACTGACTTTAGTAGTTAATAGCAAAGCCCCCTTATGTGCTAGACACACCAAATTTGCTGGTTATGTGAGGGATGACCATGGGTACATGAGGACTTTTTTTTTTTTTTTTCAAAAAGACCTTGTATTTTATGAGATTTAAAATTTCTTGTGCAAAATGTTTCCCTGGCTGCCGAATTTAGCGGCTAATAGCAAAGCCCCCTTATAAGGAAATCGATTTTAAATTTAGAGGGAAAAAATAGCAAAGTATAGCAAAGTCACTGCTCTAAAACTTTTTATGTTCAGAGTGTGGGAAATTACCACACTATACCAGCTTGCATGGACCATGCGGGCTGGTATAGCTCAGGGTGTGAAGCCTCAGTCGGCCGGGGCTCCGCGTTCTGGCTATCCCAGCCTGCATGGGGAACAAGGGGTTACAGAGACGCGGGAGGGGGGGACCCCCACATCATTTTTTTTTTAATTTCCCACACTCTGAACATTAAAAAAATACACATACACACACACACACACACACACACACACACACACACACACACACACACACACACACACACACACACACACACACACACACACACACACACACACACACACACACACACACACACACACACACACGCGTGTATATATGTGTGTGTGTATATATATATATATATATATATATATATATATATATATATTACATTATCTGTCATTTTAGCGCATTGACTTTGCTAATTTTTTTTCTCCTCTAAATTTAAAATACATTTTCTCAAAAACTAGAAGGTCTTTTTGAAAAATGTTTTTTCCTCTTCTACCCACTGTCTCCCTCCACCTACCCTGATAATTTGGGGTTTGTAGCACATAAGGGGGATTTGCTATTAACCGCTGAAGTCGGCGGCCAGTGACTTCAATGCAAAAATGGAAACACCTGACTTGGTTTCCTTGTAGATGATCCTGCTCTGCATACAACACATCCAATCTCAAAAAGCTGAAAAAAAGGAAATATATATCAGTCAAATAAGAATAAAAACCTTCCGATGTTTCTGTACAACCGATTGTTTTTATTGAATTGCTGTAACCCCAAACAGACAAATTGTAACGTTTGTGGCCATCTTAAAGGTTCCCACTAACGGTGCAATTCTTCATTGAAGAACCGCCCATGCGATTAGATAAATGCGATCCTATTGGCAGAAAATAAACTTCAATGTCCCAAATCGATTTGAATGATTCTGATGGTGATCATTTGAGGACAATTTAGTCTATCAGAAAACCGTTTTTGTAAACGGTTTTGATCTCTAGGAAGTACAGATTGGTTAGTTTATGGTGAAATAATGGTCGTATTACAACATTTATCTGATTGCTCAGGCGGTTCTTTGCTGAAAATTGTACTGTTAGCGGGAGCCTTTCGTTTCAATATTTTGTGAAATAGGTTCTGTAGATATCTGGCCAGACTGAATGCTCACATTAGTGTGAATCGTAAAAGTTCAGATTTACCAAGTTTGCATATTGATCAGGTCATTCCCAAGATAATGGTGCTGTGAGAGAATCTCTACCTCAATGTACTCTTTTATGCTCGGCCTGTATTCTCTGCCAGCACCACTAGAGGGAGCTGTTGTACAGATTACTGTTAAAGGACTCCAGAAGTGAGAGTGATATGGAGGTTGCCATATTTATTTCCTTTTTAAGTAATACCAGTTGCCTGGCTGTCCTGCTGATCCTCTACCTCTAATACTTTTAGCCGTAGACCCGAAACAAGCATGCAGCAGGTCAGGGGTTTCTGGCATTATTGTCAAATCTGACAGGATTAGCTGCATGCTTGTTTCTGGTGTGATTCAGATACTACTGCAGCCAAATAGACCAGCAGGGCTGCCAGGCAACCGGTATTGTATAAAAGGAAATAAATATGGCAGCCTCCATATAATTATCACTTCATATTCTCACTTCAGTTGTCCTTCAAAAAGAACCTGAAGGCTGCCATATTTACTTTTAAGCAATACCAGTTGCCTGGCAACCCTGCTGATCCTGTGCCTCTATTAATTTTAGCCATAGCCCCTGAACAAGCATGCAGCAGATCAGGTGTTTCTGACATTATTGTCAGATCTGACGAGATTAGCTGTGTGCTTGTTTCTGGTGTGATTCAGACACTACTGCAGCCAAATAGATCAGCAGGGCTGCCAGGCAACTGGTATTTTTTAAAAGGAAATAAATATGGCAGCCTCCATATTTTCACTTCATTTGCCCTTTAAACTGTACCTGAAATGACATAAGAGAGACGTGTGTACAAGTGCCAAGCATATAAATAATGATCTGCCTGAAAAAGCTGACATTCAAATATGAAAGTGACAGTTTCTCACCAGTGGGGAGCCAGTTGGACTATAGCGCAATCCTCACTGATAAGGAATTACACAAAATGTAGAAAAGACAGAGCGCTCAACAGATATTTCTTATACATGCATTGCTAATGACTAACACTTTAAATAAACGTCCGCCTTTTGAGCATAAAATAATGTCCGTAATAACAAATACAGTTGGTTTCTTCAGTATAACCCCACTTGTATGCGTAATGTCCACAGCCTTGCATCAATCGACAAAGTGGTAACACTATACGCTCACCAGAAAATAAGCCAATCCTCTCAGATCAGCAGAAAGCGCTTTTGGCCTTGCCAGCAAACTTTTCTTCCTCCACTCTTCAAAGTGTGTCAGGGTTCCACCATAAATAAAAGATATAAAACACAGCGACAATAGTGTAATATCATCTGGTCAGTATTCCACCCAGTGCAACATTACGCCAATAGTGTCACCCAGCGTGCCTCCACCACACAGACACACCAAGCGCTCACCAGATGCACGGGCCGACCCGCAACAGACCAGCAATGCAGCGTGTGATAACAGCTCAAATCCAATTTCCTGGCAGGTATATCTCCTAGGACTCAAACACAGTCGACCATAGCGTAATTCCGTTTTATTGTTTGCTTTATAAAAAGTAGTGCACTTACATTTAAGTAGATAAAATGCGCATATAAAATCAGTATCATAAAGTCCTCCACCGATACAACAGAGGCAGAGGGTTTAGAGGAGGCAGGGGACCCCAAGGGGGATATAGTGGGGAATCCTTTAGCAATTTACCACGTACAAGACCCCACAGCCCATATAGGAAACCACCGGCCAAGGGCAGCTGGGAGGAAAGGGAGAAAAGAGAAGGATTGCTCACATATAACAGATATGAACCCCTGGAACGAGAAGTCGATGAAGTAACCCACCACCATTTTTTAGGGAACAGAAGGGGGGAAGAGGGAAGATGGGAGGAAACAGATTATTTAATGAGGAATACACGAAAAAGAGATGCAGACGAGGAAGAAGAGGGGGGAGATCTGAAAAGAAGGAGATAAATGGGAAAGGCATTTTTAACATCAGTGGAATACCGCTAACCAGAGGAGAAATGAAAATTCTTGATAAAGGTTTAAAATATGCACCACAACACAGGGTGTCAACAAGTTTGGTGTTTATATTGATACTCATAAGTTTGTGCGGAAGATGAACATTAAAAAGTACTTCCTGGCGAAAGAGGGACCCACCAGCAGGAGCAATAGGGGAGGGATTGGCTCACAATATGTACACACCACGTTAAAAAATCGGTCCACGTTCAATCCACCTGATATGTCTAAGAACAGCACGGTAGTGAGTTTTAAGAATATGGTACTTAGGGATATTGAAGAATTACATACAAACAATTATAAGGCTGAAAATCACCTCATAAGAGAACTGAGTGAAAAAAAGGAAATCCTGATAAGGCCAGCTGATAAAGGGGGAGGGGTGGTTATTATGCACCGTGACCAGTATACGCAGGAAATGGACAACATTCTTGATGACCAAGTCACTTACAGAAAATTAAGGGGAGACCCCACCAGGGAGTATATGGAGGAATTGAGGAAGCTATTAAGAGGGGGGTTGGAGAAGGAAATCCTGAATGATGCTGAGTTCCGATATTTAATGGTGGATGCCCCACGGATTCCAGTTATATATATTAATCCAAAAATTCACAAGAGTCAGACAAGCCCACCCGGACGCCCTATAGTTAGTGGTATAGGGTCACTGAGTCAAAGAATAGGTGAGTATGTGGATACTTTTTTGCAGCCAGTGGTTGGATCTTTACCGTATTTGTTAAGGGACACCAAAAACTTTTTACAGGTAATTAATGGTTTAAAAATTGATGATGGAGATATTCTTGTGACGGCGGATGTAACGGCGCTGTATACCATTATTCCGCATGGAAAGGCACTGGAGGCTGTCAGAGAGGCCTTGACTGAATATGGCCAAATAGGGGATGATCAGATTGGGTTTATTTTGAAACTGTTGAAATTTTGTTTGACACATAATTATTTTTGGTACAATGGTACATATTATGTGCAGGCTGTCGGATGTGCTATGGGGGCAAAATTTGCCCCAAGTGTGGCCAATATCTTTATGGACCAATGGGAAAGAAAGATCTTAAGAATGCAGGAAAGCAGCAGGGTTTCCAACTGGAGACGTTTTATAGACGACCTGTTTTGGATTTGGAGTGGGAATAGAGAACAGTTGGGGCAGTATATACAATGGATCAATGATAATGATTTGGGGATTGAATTGACAATGAAATGTAGTCCAGATGAAATTGAATTTTTGGATGTGGTGGTGATGAAAAGGAGTGGTATATTGGGGACAAAAACATTCTTTAAAAAAACTGACAGGAATTCATACATCCCCACACGAAGCTGCCATCATCCACACTGGATGCAAAACATCCCTAAAGGTCAACTAAGTAGAATTCGGAGAAATTGTAGCACTGAGACAGACTATATCATACAAGCAGAAATGCTCATAGAGCGTTTTGTGGAGAAGGGATACAATAGAGAGTATCTAGAACAGATATCGGCTGGAGTTTTGAACACACAGAGAGATCGATTTTTACAGAATAGGGGGGACTTTAATGGCAGGTCCAGTGCCTTTGATTATGCGGTCATGATGGATTATAACTCACAGTATAAACAGGTTGAGAGGATCTACAGAAAACATTGGTGTCTTTTAAGAAATGACCCTATTTTGGGAAGAACAATACCGGAAAGACCGAAATTTGTGTACAGACGGGCAAAAAATTTACAACAAAAGTTGGTCAAAACATATATTGATGGCCCATCAATTAAGAACAAAACTGATGCATGGGGGAATATGGGTTTCTATCCATGCCATCAATGTGTAACCTGTGAAAGGGCACAGGGTATAAGAATGAAGGAGGTAGTTTCCTCACAAACAGGCAGGAGCTATAAAATTAGAGAATTCATCCACTGTAGCAGCACTCATGTAGTTTATTTATTGTGGTGTCCGTGCGGCCTACAATATGTGGGCCGCACTAAAAGGACATTAAAGAAGAGAGTGGGGGAGCATATTAATAATATAGCTAGGGGATTTGGGGGGCATAGTGTCTCTAAACATTTCTTGGAAAAACATAATAGGGATCCGGGCCTTCTAAAATTCTGTGGAGTACAAAAACTCACTACCAAGTGGAGGGGCTGCCATAAAATTAGAGAGATCTCAAAATTTGAAACCAGATGGATTTATGATTTAAAAACCCTAACACCTGGTGGTTTGAACGTGGAACTTGACATAAATTGTTTCATATCAGATGACTGAAAACATCACTAGGGATGGGGGTAGTAGAAACATGGTGTATTAGTAAATCTTGGTGTAATGTTAGTGTTATGGGGAGTGTGTGATGTCTGACCACATAGCTTGGAGACCATAGGTAAGGCCTCTAAGCTGTGTCTGACCACATAGTTTGGAGACCATAAGTAGGGTGTCATTTATATATATATATTTTTATTTATATATATATTTTTAAGAAATTGATGTTATGAAAAGTGCCATTGGGCATTTATGTGTTGGTGTTATGGTTATTTTGGGTGGGAACTTAGATGCTCAATGTTATACAAATATTATGAAAGTGTTAACTGTGGTGGCTGACTTCATGAGCTGCTATATATATCTGTATTGGAACAGAATTTCCATTTTTGTAGGTGGTTCTTTTCTACACAATTTTTTTTTCCCCCTTCTTTGTCCCTGTGTCACCTTGGGGCATAGTGGATCCCAGGTTGGCACTCTTTATATATATTGTGACGTATGTATTACCTGTAGTGATAGGATCCCCACCGCTGGGTGGGCAGAAAGTTGAGATAGGTATTAATCTAATTTAATTTTAATTTAATATTTTTATTTTTTATTATTATTCATGTTTAAAATTCGTAATAGGCAGTTTTATTCAGACCCGGAGCCATGAATAGTTTATACTGATTTTTTCCAACTGTATGGGCACATATGGTAAATTGGGACATTCTTGTCCCTGTAGTCCGTTTTTCACATATTAAGATGGCCGCGCCACACTCCTGAGGCATTTGGGTAATGTAGTCCCTACAAAATGGGCGTTTAGGCTATGTATAGGCTGGCGCTGGGGTCCCAATAGGAACAGATTATTCGAAAGGGGAATGACTATTTAGATTAGCTGCCTGGATGAGTGGCAGCGGCAGCGGCGAATGAATACAGCTTAAACAGCCGATCATGTGAGTTAATGGTAAACTGAACATGTGACAGACGGGAAGGATACTTATAGCGTCTCCCAGCTCTGATAGGCCAAGCCCCTGATGAGTCGATTGGACGAAACTAGTAGGGCGTGGCCGAAGGAGCTGTTGAGACGCTGGAGGACTTTACGATACTGATTTTATATGCGCATTTTATCTACTTAAATGTAAGTGCACTACTTTTTATGAAGCAAACAATAAAACGGAATTACGCTATGGTCGACTGTGTTTGAGTCCTAGGAGATATACCTGCCAGGAAATTGGATTTGAGCTGTTATCACACGCTGCATTGCTGGTCTGTTGCGGGTCGGCCCGTGCATCTGGTGAGCGCTTGGTGTGTCTGTGTGGTGGAGGCACGCTGGGTGACACTATTGGCGTAATGTTGCACTGGGTGGAATACTGACCAGATGATATTACACTATTGTCGCTGTGTTTTATATCTTTTATTTATGGTGGAACCCTGACACACTTTGAAGAGTGGAGGAAGAAAAGTTTGCTGGCAAGGCCAAAAGCGCTTTCTGCTGATCTGAGAGGATTGGCTTATTTTCTGGTGAGCGTATAGTGTTACCACTTTGTCGATTGATGCAAGGCTGTGGACATTACGCATACAAGTGGGGTTATACTGGAGAAACCAACTGTATTTGTTATTACGGACATTATTTTATGCTCAAAAGGCGGACGTTTATTTAAAGTGTTAGTCATTAGCAATGCATGTATAAGAAATATCTGTTGAGCGCTCTGTCTTTTCTACATTTTGTGATATCTTTGAGGTGTAACACACACTTTTTATGCAGATAGCGACCCAGATTTGAGAATAATTTTATTCATAGGCATTTTTGAAACCTCCAGGTGCTAATAAGGGTTAAGCAGTGAGGAGCGCACAGGTATTTGAATATTGATAAGGAATTACAGCCATTAAACTCTTTGGGCAAAGAACAGCTTCTAAGTGCAGGGGATAGATCAGAGGTCCTACCTTGTATGTTAAACCATTTATCTACTGTACAGCGCTGCATAATATGATGGCGCTTTATAATTACAATAAATAATAATAAAGAGGTTAGTAGCTTATACATTTAGTAGATTATAAAGTGAACCTAAACTGAGAGGGATATGGATATTTCCTTTTAAACAATACCAGTTGCCTGGCAGTCCTGCTGATCTCTTTGCTGCAGTAGTGTCTGAATCACACACCTGAAACAAGCATGCAGCTAATCCAGTCTGACTTCAGTCAGAGCACCTGATCTGCATGCTTGTTCAGGGGCTGTGGCTAATAGTATTAGAGACACAGGATCAGCAGGAGAGTCAGGCAACTGGTATTATTTTAAAAGGAAAAATCCATATCCTTCTCAGTTTAGGTTCCTTTTAAGGCCGGCATAGACTACATGCTATTTTCAATACACTAGATAATAGAAATGATAAACATTTCAATCTAATGAAATAACAATTACGACAGTTAAAGTTGATAACTCTTCCCTGGATATTAGGGGGGATTTCCCCTTCTGACGCAAGTCAGTTTTTTTAGTTTTAAAAGTTACAGGTTCCCTTTAAAGCTGCTGATTTTGGTTTTATAGCTGTGGAATATTTAAGCCGGGGTGACTGGCTCTGCCGGGGTCAGTGAGGAGGGGGGTCTTCACTAGCAGCACTTCATTATTATAGGCCCCTTTTGTGAGGGGAGTGGGGCACCTATTGTCACCGGAGTGGCTGGGACCACCCCACATATCGCTGCACTTTTCCCCTCTGCACCCCCTGCCAGCTTTTGTTGATTCTCTTGTTTGTTATTCGCCCTCCCGGCTGACAAAGGCCTTGTTGTTCGGCACTGACAGCGTGACCTGTTCTCTTTTTATTGAAAGGCGGAGAATGGCCCCTAATTCATCATCGTCGCGTCGCTCCGGAGCCGGCCGGGCTGACAGCCATTCATCGGAGGACCGGGGCTCATCGCCCAGGACTCGCAGGACACAACGCCGCGACCATCACTCTTCCAGGGACAGTTCCCCTCGCCGGCCCCCCGCCAGCCACAGAAGCCGCAGTCGTGACGGAGACCGCAGGAGGAGGAGGTCGGCGTCTCCGCGCGGGGCCAGGCGGCGGCACGACACCGACTCAGACGATTGATGGAGGCTGCAGCCCAGCGGGGAGGATGGCATAAAATGCGGTGTGTGCGGTAGGGCTGCCTGCGGGGGGCGCCAAGTTATAGACCTGAGACTTAAGGAAAGTTCTATAGGATTGTCAATTAACTCTGGTGGGGGTATTGGCGAGCAGTCTACTCCAGTCTTCCTGCTGCCTGGATACCCCAAGGAGGAGGAACCGGCATGGATTATGACTCTGTGTGTGTTCCCTGCCCTGACTCCTTCCATATTCTCTACATCTGGACTATCAAGTCACATCATGGCTCGATTTATTAAAGGTGGACACACTTTTTTTATTTGATGAAACTGATCCAATTTTTTAGTTGATTGACCGTTCTGAAGAAGTTGTTTGATATACCATACATGCTTGTTCAAGATTGCTGCAATTTTGTAAAGAAAAAAAAAAAAAAAAAGAATTGTATATGACCAAAAACTTGGTTGGATTGAAAAACCTTTCAGTCAGTATTCAACTTTTGATCTTTTTAATTTTTAATAGAAATGCCCTTTTTTATATGGATTTGTTAAATGTAACATCTCTGTCCATCTGTCAATATCTCATGTCATTATCATTCTGTTAGCACTGAACACCACATAGCTACTACACTTTATTTAACATCACTTTATTTTCTGCAACTACTCATTGATGTCTGTTAAAGTACACTTGTAGTGATAGGTATATGGAGGCTGCCATATTTATTCCTTGGAAGCAATACCAGTATCCTCACTGTCCTGTTGATTCTCTGGCCCTAAAGGCTTGTACACACATCCAACAAAGCGCACAACCAACCCAACTACATGACCGACAGCACGACCAAGCGATTTCTCGACTTGTATTTTCCACGCACTAACCAACTGAACGATCAACTCATTTGAATACTGCGCACAAAAGGGAAAGGGCAGACTGCACAATGTGGCCTCTTTCAACAACAAGTACAAGTCGTTCAAACGTTGCCAACTGTACGATATCCCGCCGGTTGGATCGGGCAAACCGCCTGTTATCAGTTGCTGTTCTAGTCGTTTTGTCTTGCGTGCACACGCCTGCTTGTCGTCCAACAGACCAAGTTTGGACGATAGTTTGACATCTTAATTTTGGACGATAATTGGCCAGAATTGTTGCACGTGTGTGTGAGCCTTGATGCTTTCAGCCATAGACCCTGAGCAAGCATGCAGATCAGATGTTTCTGACTGGATTAGCTGCATGCTTGTTCCAGGTGTGTGATTCAGCCACTTGCAGCCAAAAAGATCAGTAGGATAGCCAGGCAACTGGTATTGTTTAAAAGGAAATAATTATGCAGCCTCTATATACCTCTCGCTTCACTTATACCCACTTAATGACCGCCTAACGCCGATAGGCGGCGGCTGGTCATTAGTGGCTTTACATAGAAACGGCCCCCATGTCAGTTCGGAGGGCGTGAACAGCCTGTGAGCCTCCGATCGCGGCTCGCAGGTGAAATGTAAACACGCGGGGAAGAAATCCCCGCTGTTTACATCAAACGGTGCTGCTGCGCAGCAGAGCCGTAAAGGAGATCGCCGATCCCCGGCCTCCGATTGGCCAGGGATCGCCAGCATCTGATAGGCTGAAGCCTATCCTAAGCAGCGCCGGACGGATATCCGTCCTGCGCCGCAGAGGGGAAGGAGGGGAGGTATGTGAAGAGAGGGAGGGCGGAAATCGCTGCGGAGGGGGGCTTTAGTAGCCGGCGGCGATCAGACCCCCCCAGCAGGACATCCCCCCAGTGGGGAAAAAAGGGGGGGGGGAAGTCTGGTCGCTGTAACAGGATCTGTGCTGTGGTCTGGAGAGCCCACGCTGCACAGATCCAGCAGAATTGCCTCGGTCCTTAAATGGTTAATATAAATAAACCAAGTCCCATACAGTTACCGTAAATGTTATTATAATTCTACCTAACAATCACTTTCAATGTACATTATTTTCACGTTACATACCATGCTATTTCCATCTTGTGTTAACATACATATACACACCATCATTTTTGTTTTTTATACAAACAATAGTTTGGCATGTACCAAATAATTGACCATCACACCACACAATTCTTGGAAAAGTTGGTCTGCATTTTCCAACATGCCCAATTTCAAATTTCTCTTTTTTTTTTTTCTTTTTTTACTTTTTTCATTTTTTTTAATCATATTCCTTTAATAATAACAATAAAAAATTACTGGTAGATTTTGCTATACAAACAATTGTTTTCATTGAATTGCAGTAAGATCAAACAGAAATGTGTGTAGCCACCTTAAGACAACTGAAGTGAGAGGGATATGGAGGCTGCCATACTTATTTCCTTTTACACACTACCAGTTGCCTGGCTATCCTGCTGATCCTCTGCCGCTAATACGTTTAGCCACAGCCCCTGAACAAGCATGCAGCAGATCAGGTGTTTCTAAAATTGTCAGATCTGACAAGATTAGCTGTATTCTAGCTTCTGGTGTGATTCAGACACTACTGCAGCCAAATAGACCAGCAGGGCTGCCAGGCAACTGGTATTGTTGAAAAGGAAATAAATATGGCAGAGTCTATATTCTTATCACTTCACTTGTCCTTTAACTACTTTGGCCTCCTGGACGTAGTAGCTACGCCCAGGAGGCCATGTGCGTGTCCGCGCGCTCCCGCGGCCGATCGCGCGCATGCACGCGCGCTCCCGGCCGCGGTTCGTTAGCCTGGCAATCAGTGAATCGGGCTATGGTGCCTGATCACTGATTGCTCTTTCCCCCGCTGAAAAAGCGACAGCTTCTCTCGGAAGCTGTGCTTTTTCTGGCTGTAACGTCGCTCTAAGCGTATGTTACGCTTAGAGTGACGTCATGTAAACAAACTCATGGCTGCCATCTTGTGGCCAAAAAGTAAAACTACAACTACAAGTGAAAAAAATAAAACTCAAGACACATTTACATTATAAAACTATGGCTTACATCCCACCCTCCCAAAAATACCCAAATAGAATGTTTAATACAAAAAAAAACCAAAAACATTACAATAAAAAAAAAAATGTTAATATTTACCTAAGGGTCTAAACTTTTTTAAATATCAATGTAAAGATGAAATATTTCTAATTTTTTTTTATTTTAAACTTGTAAATAGTGATAGATGCAAAACGGAAAAAATGCACCTTTATTTCCAAATAAAATATTGTCGCCATACATTGTGATAGGGACATAATTTTAACGGTGTAATAACCGGGACATATGGGCAAATACAATACATGAGTTTTAATTATGGAGGCATGTATTATTTTAAAACTATAATGGCTGAAAATTAAGAAATAGTGAATTTTTTCTGTTTTTTTCTTATTCTTACTGTTAAAATGCATTTACAGTAAAGTGGCTCTTAGCAAAATGTACCCCCAAAGAAAGCCTAATTGGTGGCGGAAAAAAAACAAGATATAGATCAGTTCATTGTGATAAGTAGTGATAAAGTTATAGGCTAATGAATGGGAGGTGAAAATTGCTCGGATGCGGATGCATTAAGTGAAATCGACTGAAGGCTGCAGTGGTTAAGGCTCTCCTAGGCTGAAGAACATTAAGTCCTCCAGCAAACCTTGCCTAAATTGCTTGCAGTGGTCTGTTACGGGGTGTTTTGAGGTTACTAATCTCATCTGGGACATATCAGACCCTAGCGGGAGTTACTGAAACGATAAACCCTATCTGTTAATTGAGGGCAGCCTGGATTTATGAAACAAATGGCTAGAATAATATTCAGCTGCCTGTATTCATTTAGTAGTACTGCAGCAGAATCAAATCCATTTTGTACTTTTATGTAAAAGAGATAAAAGTGCTATGAAATGGCTCTTTCCAGTACCTGACAGCCTCTCGTCTATCAGCAGCTCTCCTGATGGGGGACAAGGACACCCCCCCCCCCCCTTTCTTTTGGTCTCTTCCACACGACGAGATGACTAACAGCCATTGTGACGAACATTACGGAGGTCGTGCGCGTAAACGCCAGCGATTTTCGCAATAGTCGTGCGCAGTCCCTGTCAGTCTTGGGTAAATGCACAATAGATGTCAATTTCCCTCTCTCTTACTGAGTACAGTAACCTCCCCCACATCCTGTGTCAGGAAAGAATTTCACAAGTAGCCAGACCACCTGGGGAGCAGCATTTGGTACATAGCTCATCTTTCCCCAAAAGGAAAACCAGCTCAAACTGGTTGAGATTCAAAATTTCCCTCCAAGCGTATAGCTTCACACAAAGGGAACGTTAACTTATTAATAATTCAAAATAGGTTTGTCACAGCAAGACCAAAATTACATTTCCTGATACCTAGGAAACAGGTCTATAATTCACATGAATTATCCTTCTCTAGCTATCAGGAATCAATTGAGAAACCGCTTTATCCGGCATGCGTAGAGCAAATTCGTTAGACTAGGCGTGTATAGTCTCATTTAATACAGAGTCGCATGCTGCTTATGAATATGGTCTCGGATCTGCGATGCACCCATCTGGGGCGGAATTACACAAATTATTAATAATTGGTACATTCCTTGCTCCAAGTCTGTGGGTGGTAACCTGACTTGCCAGGAGGTAACCCTGCCTCCAACACACCTACTTTCCAGGTAGTGACCGCCCCAAAACTCTGGTCAGTAAAAAGCGTTTGCAAGGAACTCCACCCAGTTCTTCAATTTACATCGACTAGGGAAGTCCAGACATGTGCTCACGGAAGAACCGGGCGCATGTTGTGTACAAAGGACTTTTAAGCTGAATGCCTACGTTTAAACTGGACTATTTTCTTCATGATTCAAATGGACTGCTCAGCTAACTAAGTAAGAACTTTCTGTTTTATTCCTTTTATTTTTAAGCTCTGTGTTTTATATGTTAATAGGTGTATATAACTGTATGTAATGCATTTGTGTTATTAAACGTTTAAAAATCGTTTAGCGGTTATGACCTGTTGCTGAACATACACAATCGTACCTATTCTCCTGAACTCGCTACCCTGTGTTTAATAGAAGTATACATTTATAACCCGTATGCGAGAACCCGGCCCAGACATAACGATCTGGCCCAGATTCTTGCATACTGCTAGGGGTTACTAAAGTGTTCTCGAAGTCCTAGTAAAATTACAGTAGCGGGCTGTGTAACTCGCTTGGTGGCAGATCTTTGAATTGTATATGTGTGTGGAGTGATTCGGTTGGTATCAGAACGCTCCCTTCGCGAGTCAGTTCATCAAATTGCGAATGCGGGTTACCCTTCGTGATGAACAAATGACCGTGTAAGAGGATTTCTGACGCTGATCGATTTACCCCATCCGCAGACCGGCTCGCGGTCTGTGACATTGGTGGCAGCGGTGGGATTTGTGTATGTTCAGAACATCAACGGCAACGTTATTTGATTAACCTGCCAGAACAGATCAAAAATCTGTGGTTGATAACCGGTGCATTACCATTTATATAGACTAAACGTGTAGCACAGAGTTCCCCCCCAATCTCTTTTCCTATCCTATCTTTTATTTGGCAAAAATGGCTGCAGCAAGATACAAGAAAATGTCAGTGGCAGACCTAGTAAACTTGTGTGAGGAAAAAGGCATTATGACGTATAGAAAAAAGAAATCGCAATTGATCGAGGACTTGTTGCGACTGAATACCCAGCCGGAGCAGATGCTGGGAGAGCACACTCCTGGTTCAGACGGTGCTGTAACTGGGGCAGAGGAAAGTGAGCGGTTGGAGCAAAGCAACCCACTTCCAGACCCAGAGGAAAACGGTACCGCGGCTGAACCGGTTGCTGTAACTGCTGAGGAGCATGGTGGCCGGCAGGAGCCCGCCCATGCCAACCTGTTCTGTGTTCCTGATGCTGGAATGCAACCTGGATTACAAAGGCTGTTGGAGACAAATCCTGAGCTGTACATGCAGATTGTCAGAGAAAATGCTGACCGCGCAGAACGCCAGGCTGAACGGGAATCTTCAGAACGCCGGTGGCGGGCTGAGCAAGTAGCGGAAAGAGAGGAGAGAGAAGCCGCACGCAGACATGACCTTGAAATGGCCAAACTGCGAGCGCAAGGCCAAAATCCCTCGCAAAGTGCTCCGGAACCCCGGCCCACAGCAGGCCCGTTTGGGACTCCAAAGTTTAAATTCCCAGAAATGGAGAAGGGAACCGACCCGGACACTTATTTACACTCCTTTGAAAAGACTTGTCGTCAGCATCATCTGCCCCAGGAGCAGTGGGCGAGATATCTGACACCCAACTTGCGGGACAAAGCGCTTGAGGCGTTTGTGGACTTACCCGCTGAGAAAGACAATGACTATGAGGCGATAAAAGCTGCAATTATCGCCAAATACCAGCTGACCCCAGAGCTCTATCGCAAAAAGTTTCGCTCCCTGCAGAAAGGCCACACCGACTCTTACACCGACCTGGAGAGTCGCCTGCTGACTGTGTTCAGGCAGTGGTCACGGGGCCTCAAAAAAGACTCTCACCAAGGTCTGGAGGACCTCATCGTACAGGAGCAGTTGCTGAACTGCTGCACTCCAGATGTCCGGCAGTTTGTCTTGGAGCGGAAGCCTGAATCCGCCAAAGCTGCCGCAGAACTTGCAGACACTTTTGTGGCCACCCGTGTTCCGGACAGCCGCAGACCTCCAGCCCAGAGCTGGAAAGGGGGGAGACCTATGCAACCCAGCTCTCCTCCCCCTGCTAACCGTGGGAATCGGGTCCCACAGCCACAGAGGCCGGATGCTGCACCTGCAACTCATCCGCCTGATGCCACATATGTTCCGAAGTGTTACCACTGTGGACAGCGAGGACACCTCAAGTCTGCCTGCCCCGAGGTGAGGACGCCGTCTCCAGAGCCTAGCGCAGAAGTGGCTAGCGCATCCTCTACTGCACACGCCTACCTCGTCATGGGAGCAGCAAATCCTCGACTTTCCGGAAATCATCAAGTCGTGGAAGTTAACGACCAGATCGCTGTTGGTTTCCGCGACACAGGCGCAGAGCTTACCTTGGTTCGCTCTCATCTTGTAGCCAGAGAGAATTTCCTGCCTAATGAGCGTGTCACACTTTTGGGAGTTGGTGGCGCACACGCACGCATCGCCAAAGCTCGTGTTGTTCTCGATTGGGGAAGGGGCCGCCAGTCAAAAGTTGTGGGGGTGACAGATGACATCCCAGTGCCTGTGCTGTTGGGCACCGATCTTGGCACCCTACGATCCTTTTATGAACCTGTGATCAACACCCCGGATTGCCAGTCTGGACCCACTCAGGTACTGTACAAGCTTGGGGTGGGACAGAGGGAGGCAGCCAGGGTAATGGTACCTAGCCCTCCTAGGGAAGGAGGCAAGGAAGCGGTACCTGTTTCTAATGGACAGCTGGCTAATCACGGTTTGTCTGACTCTAAACCTGTCACTGTTGTTCCAGATACCTGTGTACATGATGTGAAAAATGAACGTAACTGTGATGTTAATGTTGTACCAGATGTTGCTAATAGCTTTCATGCTGAATCTCACAGTGCTAAAAATGATGTATGTTTAAATGTGACAGTCTCTAATCTAAGAGGTAACAGTCTTGTTTTGCCTGGGTCATATCCGTCCAGGGCAGTGGAAGCAGGCCAGGTGTCAGAGCAGGCAGCTGGGGGCCTAGACCTCCCCTCCTGCTATGACAGCCAGAGTGCTCCACCATTGTCTGCTGTTAACAAACAGCTGGTGGAGACAGGCCGTTCCTTCCCTGTCTCACCCTTGCAGGTCTTCCCCTTGCAGAAGCAACCCAGTGCAAAACTGCCCACAGGTCCACCCTCTATCCTTCCTGGAGAAGGGGCAAGCCTCGCCACCCAGGTAAAGGCTAATTCGTTTTTTAAAATGTACTCTAATGTCCACCTAGGTTGTGCTGACCAAAATGTTGTGCCAAGGTGTAGTCAGTTAGAGCAGGGGTATGCCACGCTGCTTCCAGATTCGCAGGCTGACACCCGAGAGTCAGGAAGTGACCCGGATGTCAGCCAGCGACTCTCTCCCTTACAGGAAGCGCTACGCAAACCCAGCCAGGCCTTTAGAGGTAAGCCTGTTGGTGTGCATCGCACCGTCCGCAAAGCGGACACTGGGACACACCGGACCATGAGGCCTTACGCTTCTGGTGAGTTGTCTAACGGGCAGTCAGATAAGAAGTCGAGAACCCGGTCAGTAGCTAAGCGCCGCGTAGAGCGGGTCATGCAGACCCACTCTGTGCGTCCGGCTGGTAGGAGGGAGATGTGACGAACATTACGGAGGTCGTGCGCGTAAACGCCAGCGATTTTCGCAATAGTCGTGCGCAGTCCCTGTCAGTCTTGGGTAAATGCACAATAGATGTCAATTTCCCTCTCTCTTACTGAGTACAGTAACCTCCCCCACATCCTGTGTCAGGAAAGAATTTCACAAGTAGCCAGACCACCTGGGGAGCAGCATTTGGTACATAGCTCATCTTTCCCCAAAAGGAAAACCAGCTCAAACTGGTTGAGATTCAAAATTTCCCTCCAAGCGTATAGCTTCACACAAAGGGAACGTTAACTTATTAATAATTCAAAATAGGTTTGTCACAGCAAGACCAAAATTACATTTCCTGATACCTAGGAAACAGGTCTATAATTCACATGAATTATCCTTCTCTAGCTATCAGGAATCAATTGAGAAACCGCTTTATCCGGCATGCGTAGAGCAAATTCGTTAGACTAGGCGTGTATAGTCTCATTTAATACAGAGTCGCATGCTGCTTATGAATATGGTCTCGGATCTGCGATGCACCCATCTGGGGCGGAATTACACAAATTATTAATAATTGGTACATTCCTTGCTCCAAGTCTGTGGGTGGTAACCTGACTTGCCAGGAGGTAACCCTGCCTCCAACACACCTACTTTCCAGGTAGTGACCGCCCCAAAACTCTGGTCAGTAAAAAGCGTTTGCAAGGAACTCCACCCAGTTCTTCAATTTACATCGACTAGGGAAGTCCAGACATGTGCTCACGGAAGAACCGGGCGCATGTTGTGTACAAAGGACTTTTAAGCTGAATGCCTACGTTTAAACTGGACTATTTTCTTCATGATTCAAATGGACTGCTCAGCTAACTAAGTAAGAACTTTCTGTTTTATTCCTTTTATTTTTAAGCTCTGTGTTTTATATGTTAATAGGTGTATATAACTGTATGTAATGCATTTGTGTTATTAAACGTTTAAAAATCGTTTAGCGGTTATGACCTGTTGCTGAACATACACAATCGTACCTATTCTCCTGAACTCGCTACCCTGTGTTTAATAGAAGTATACATTTATAACCCGTATGCGAGAACCCGGCCCAGACATAACGATCTGGCCCAGATTCTTGCATACTGCTAGGGGTTACTAAAGTGTTCTCGAAGTCCTAGTAAAATTACAGTAGCGGGCTGTGTAACTCGCTTGGTGGCAGATCTTTGAATTGTATATGTGTGTGGAGTGATTCGGTTGGTATCAGAACGCTCCCTTCGCGAGTCAGTTCATCAAATTGCGAATGCGGGTTACCCTTCGTGATGAACAAATGACCGTGTAAGAGGATTTCTGACGCTGATCGATTTACCCCATCCGCAGACCGGCTCGCGGTCTGTGACAGCCATGACTGCATGTAATGGCATTTTGATGCTTTTTTTGTTTTGTTTTAACAGAATATTTATATAGCGGATTTATTACCTGAATGATTAGAGGAAGGATGACAAAACCTCAACAATTTTTCGATTATAAAAAAAAAAATAATAAAACAAAAAAAAAAAGCTTTGCAGGGCACTGGAAAGGGCTGCCCACTCACAAAAGCATCACAATTGGCCAATCCTGGGCACTGCATGTAGCAGCCAGGATGAAATGAGACGACTGGCTCGAGCGTGGAATCTGTGTAAATGACTGGCAAACGACAACTGGAGTGAGAAAAATATGGAGGCTGCCATATTTGTTTCCTGTTAAAGTGGATCCGAGATGAACTTTTACTCATTGCATAATTGTGTTCCTTTCCTATTGTTCATAGGGCATTCCTCAAGCCAAATACTTTTTTGTTTTCGTTTTAATACTCTAATTCCCTATAAACTAAACAAGCCCCGCCCACAGCTTCTCCAGAGAGCCTTGGCAGTAGCAAGGGCTCATGGGAGCTCAGTCTGGGCAGGATGAGGGGGAGGTATTACTAGCCAGAGATTTCAGAGGCAGAGGGGAGGAGGAGAGGGGATTAGGTTTTTTTCACAGTCTGAGTGCTGATGTGCAGATAAGCCTGCCTCTGTGTAATGTTTACAAACAACATGGCTGCTGTCATTGTATCTCAGGAACAAATAATCATATTCTATTAAAGCTGTATGCAGACAGATTTGCTGTTTAAACCATCTAAACTGTACATAAGATATATAGACAAGTTACTTGTTATAGTTAGTTTTTCATTTTGGATCCACTTTAAACAATACCAGTTCCCTGGCAGCCCTGCTGGGCTATTTGGCTGCAGTAGTGTCTGAATCACACCAGAAACAAGCATGCAGCTAATCTGTCACCTCTGACAATAATGTCAGAAACACCTGATCTGCTGCATGCTTGTTCAGGGGCTATGGCTAAAAGTATTAGAGGCAGAGGATTAGCAAGATAGCCAGGCAACTGGTATGGCTTAAGAGGGAATAAATATGGCTACCTCCATATACCTCTCATTACAGTTATCCTTTAATGATGGTAATGACGGCTGTCCATCATTTTAATGACCCCCCCCCCCCCCCCCCCCCCGGCCTAATCTAAACTGCCCCTCCCTGCTTAATCAGTCTACTTCCCCTTCCCAGGATGCAGTTAGAATCTGACAGAACCAACAGGTTTTAGACTAGTCCATCTCCTCATGGGGGATTCTTAGGGTTTTCTTTGTTTTCAAAAGCATTTCCTCAACAGCAATTTCTAAGTCTAACTGACAAAATGAGTAGGGAGGCTGACTGGTATCTTCCTATTTTGGCAGTTAAACTGCTTTTCAGGAAATGTTGTTGAAAACAAAGAGAACCCTGAGAATCCCCCATGAGGAGATGGACTGGTTCAAAACCTGTCAGATTTTATTTGCTTCGTTTATTTCACTGGCATCGTCCTTTAACCACTTCTCTACCACGGGGTTTTTCACCTAACAACCACAGCAATTTTCTCATTTAAGGGAGGCAAGGGTTAATGGGCTTAATGGGGGTATAATTTATTTAAAAAAAACCTCACTGATGCTGATCAGTCACTAATGCTGTGTTAGTTATCTGAGATCCTCTCACGAGTGATCTCAGTAACTGTAACAGCATAGTGACTGATACAATGTTTACACACATTCTGCATGAATAAGCACTGTCATTGGCTTTGTGAACACATGTTCACATCAGCCAATCACAGACCAGCGGGTGCCCGACGCGTATGCACGTCCGCATGCACGCGGACGCGATCGCGCACAGCAGGAAAATAAACAGGAGTTGCCTATCTACGCCCCTGTGACTCAGGTGAATTTTAAAGGGGCGTAGATAAGCGTGGCAGAGGTTGTTAAGTGGTTAAAGTGAACCAGAGACGAAGCATCCTCATGTATTTTACCATATATACACGTGGGAACATTAGAGAAAACCCCTACCTTGCTTTCTGTTTCATTATTTACTGTTCAGATTGCTTCTATAAAATCCCAGACTGAGCATTCAGCCTGGCTTTGCTAAAGTGACTCAGCTATAATGATTCCTGAGCAGAGCCACAAGGGGGCAGGCTTGGGCTTGAAAAGACACCACAGAAGACAGACTCAGCTATAAAGATTCCTGAACAAAGCCAGACTGAATGCTCAGTCGGGGATTTTATCAGGGTTTAAAAGAAGCAATCTGAACAGTAAATAATGTAACAGAGAGCAGAGTAGGTGTTTTCTCTAATGTTCCCACTGATATATATGGTAAAATACACAAGGGTGCTTCGTCTCTGGTTCACTTTAAGTGACGAACTCTGCTGCCATCGTTTAATTTCTTTACAACCACACCACGTCGATGGGCGTGATCGCGGTGGCAGCGCCCAGACCGCTGAACGCCGATCGGCATAAAGTCCTGGGGCGGGGATTTGCAGGAGATCGCGCACGATCTCCGCTAAGAGACTGTGAGGGCGAAACTGCCGTCTATTTACTCTGTACAGCGCTGTGATCTATGGCAGCACTGTACTGGGGACAGCCCTGTCACATGGCTGTCCCCAGTACACTGCTGACATAGATTTCAGGGTGGCAGGGAAGCTATCCGCTGTCATAGGCTGAAGCCTATGACAGCCGGTCGCACTGATTGGCTGGTGGGGGGAGGGAGGGCTGGGGAAATAAATAATAAAAAAAAAGGATTTATTTAAAAAAAATAATTGAAGAATAAACAAACATCCTGGGAGGAATCACAGCCCACCAACAGAAAGCTGTTGGTGGGTAGAAAAGGGGTGGGGAATCACTTGTGTGCAGAGTTGTACGGCCCTGCAGCAGCGAGGCCTTAAAGAAAACCTGTACTGAAAATTAAAAGTCAAAATAACCATACACAAGTCATACTTACCTGCTGCAAAGTCTACTCATCAATCTATTTCTCCTCTCCTGTGTCCTGTTTGTCCACTGTGATCAATGGAATTCTCCGTCCTCCATTTTGAAAATGGCCAATACCCCATAACAGCTTCCTGGTCAGCACACTGTTACACTGTAATATCGCCCACTTGAGCCATAGGGAAACATGGACACATCAGGTCTCCTCTCAGCTGTAACAGACAGCAACTGATATATAACTGACAGCAACTGATACATTTCAGTTCTGACAAAATGTTGTCAGAACTGGAAGGGATCACTGTAAGAGGAAAATGGTGAGCTTCTGATTGAAACTGATGGCAAAGTAATTATGTAATGTTCATTTGAAGTTACCTCATGTGTTTATTTTAAATAATTTTACTCAGTACAGGTTCTCTTTAAAGCTGCAGTGGTCTATTTTGTAAATAATGGCCTGGTCACTAGGGAGGGGGGGGGGGGGGGGGGGGGGGGGTTTAAGCCCAGGGTCCTCAACTGGTTAATTCCGCTTAGATGTCCCTGTTACTTGCCCCTTTCTGGCCTGTCCGTGACATGCTCTTGGAATCTTTGGCCACCAGGGGGAGCACCTGTTCTCTGAATAAACAGGACACCAGGGAAGATTCGTTGGTCTGCAGGGCACAGCAGTGTATGACACCTTGTCCAGCAGGCCTGATGTGCAGCAGAGCCAGAGCTGGCTGCAAGGCTGAGGGGCGGACAGCCAGCAGGGGGCCTCTCCCCCTATAAAATCTGCCTGTCAGGTGGGCAGAGTAGCCTGAGGAGTGACCAGGGGGGACGTCATTAAACGGGATACATGTCCTGGATAATTGCTGAGCCCCTGAAATAAGGACACGCTGCATTTCCAGGGCCAGTGGCAGGAGGTGACAACGTGTGACATTTAAAGGGAAATGCCACTTCAATGTATAAACCGCCTATAATGGCTGCTACGTTACAATTTAAAGTGTAAGTCTGGTCTTGTGAAAAAAAAAATGTCCCCTATACATTACTTTTTATTATGTTGACTTTAAAACTTTTACATAAAAAAATGTATATATAACCCACTACACTATACTAACAGCAGGGCTTCTGGGAAGGGTTAATATTACTTCCTGCATCAACTGACCGTTCCGATGATCGCAGGCGCTGTATGCAGCATTTCTGGGCAATTGTATTGCGATTCTCATTCACCAAAGTGAGAATTGCAAAACACAATTGCGGCAAAATCACGGAAAATAGCAATGCAAAATAGTGATTGCAGTCGCTAAGCGGTTTGCGTTTCCGAGTATTAACGGGGGTCTTAGCCAGACTGTTGGCTGAAGGAGGTAAACTTCCTGTACCTATAAAACGAGTTTCTTTCACTCATTATTGCTGAAGTAACGATTAAACTCGGATGTCTGGATAAAGCTACCTTCATTTTTTCATGATAATTGTAACACATCCCCCCCCCCCCCCCCCCCTCCCCATCCCCTTTCCCTGCTACAGGGCGGAGTACCCCTTCTAAGCTGATTACTCATCGGACAACCCAGGAAGATGGATGACAGAGAAGTCCCCTGATGGCAAGTGTTCCCCCGATCCATCTTCCTGCCTGCGGGAACATGTGATGTCACTCATTGGGCGCGCACGAAAGTTCAAACAACCGCGTTACTTTGTGTCGTCGGGGATCTTAAAGGAAACATCTGGGAAACTTCAAAAAAAATCAGATCTAATTTCCTGGGGCTTTTTCCGGCCCCTGGAAGGCTATGTGTCCCTCACTGCAGCTCCACTCCAGGCCGGTCTCCCAGGGACCCCTCCATAGCAGCCGCCAACGCGGACAGGTCGCCAGCCACTGCGCATGCCCAGGAGCAAGGGGGCAGGTGCAGAAGTACTGCAGAACACTCCTGGCTATGGGAATGCGTCCGTGAGCGACGTAGCCATGCGCTCATGCATGCGCAGGGGCCGCTGATCTGCCCAGGTCGTTGGTTGCTACAGAGGGTACCCAGGGAGACTGGCTTGGAGCGGAGCTGCGATAAGGGATACATAGCCTTCCAAGGGGGTGGAGGAAGCACCAGGTAAGTAGATCTTATTTTTGACGTTTCAAAGATGTATCCTTTAAAGCAACTCAGCTGAAACAAAAAGTTTTATACACACCTGAGGCTTCCCCCAGCCCCATCCGCTCGGATTGCTCCCACGCCGCTGTCCTCCGCAGCTCCAGTACCGGGTCCCGTCACTTCCGTTAGTCAGAGCCAGTTCACGCAGGATAAGTGCGCTGTTTGTGTATCTCTCCTACAGCCACTGGAGAGATACGTAGAGGGCGCACTTCTGCGTAGCCTGGCTCCGACTGACTGAAGTGACGGGACCCGATAACGGAGCTGCAGACAGCGGAGGACGGCGGCGTGGGAACAATCTGAGCGGATGGGGCTGGAGGAAGCCCCAGGTATGTAGAAAATCTTTTTATTTGTTTCAGCTCTGGTACACTTTAATGGGATACTGTAGGGGGGTCAGGGGAAAAGAGTTGAACTTACCCAGGGCTTCTAATGGTCCCCCGCAGACATCTTGTGCCCGCGCAGCCACTCACTGATGCTCCGGCCCCGCCTCCGGTTCACTTCTGGAATTTCAGACTTTAAAGTCTGAAAACCACTGCGCCTGCGTTGCCGCTGATGTCACCAGCAGCGTACTACACAGACACAGATCATACTGGGCCCACGCAGTACACTCCTGGTGACATCAGCGGGAACGAGGACACGGCAACGCAGGCGCAGTGGTTTTCTGACTTTAAAGTCTGAAATTCCAGAAGTGAACCAGAGGCAGGCCGGAGCATCGGTGAGTGGCTGCGCGGGCACAGGATATCTGTGGGGGACCATTAGAAGCCCCGGGTAAGTTCAACTCATTTTCCCCCGACCCCCCTACAGTATCCCTTTTAAGAATCTGCTGTGATGGACGTTATTGCTGCGTGTCGTCTGCCTAATCCCACACTCGTACTCACGTTGCACGAGCACTTGTTGCTGAAAAAAATTGCCATTCGTTGGAAGAATTATACACAAAACGGAGAGGTGGGTACGAGCCTATGACTGGTCCACACCGTGCAATATCCTGTCAGATCTCGTGTTGAATCAATCATTTCTGACAGGTCAGATCTGATGTCTCATTGTCTCTCTGATTGAGTTTCTACAGAAGTGATCGAAAAATCGATAAAAAAAAAACGATCACAAATCCGATCGAACCTGACAAAGAACTTATCTATTCAACGCAAAATCTGACAGGAAATTGCATGGCGTGTACCATGCATTAACCCTTGCATTAGGGGTCTAGCTGTGGGGCCTGGCAGTCCTGTGTGATAAATATGGTGTCCGGAGGGAATCCTTTGTGTCTGCCCCATTCATTGCCTGTGTTTAGGGATGATTTTATGGCTGTCTGTCGCAGAGTCCAGTGTCTTTGTGACATCATGGAAGGTCAATTAAGATCCCCCCCTCCCATAAGCACTGTGTCCCCTTTTCACAGCTCAGGAGCTGGAATGCCATTGAGCAATGAAATCTTGCAGTAATTAATCCTTTTGTCAGGCTGGAAATGAGAGGGAAGGGACAGCCCTGCCCAGGGGACAGATCTGGGGGAGGTGACTGCTTGATGAATTGACTGCCACCCAGCATGGTGTCCCCTAGACTTGCAGCCAGCCCACAATGCACCCCGAAACAGAGAGTCCTACAGGCTCGGGCTACGGGGACCTCGTACACATGCTAAACTAAGGAATCTTTTCCATGGATTGTTGAGCTGTGTGCTCAGCAAGCAGTTACCTGGCAGCAGTGAGCAGTTGCCAGGCAGCAGTGAGCAGTTGCCAGGCAGCAGCGAGCAGTTGTGAGAGTTTGAAGGGCATTTCACTGCCTATATAAACTGCCTGTTGAAAAGAGGCCTTACAAAGCCTTGAAATATTTTGCTTTGCATGTGGTGAGTCTATTTCATATATTAGTTTCATCTTTTAAAGGGAACCAGAGACGAAGCACCCTTGTGTATTTCACCATGTATATCAGTAAGAACATTAGAGAAAACACTTACCATGCTCTCTTTTTCACCCTCACTGCTAAAAGTGTCTGTTAACAGTAGTCACAAGAAACCCAGACTGAGCAATTAAATCTGGCTTTGCTGGGAATGATTATTGCTGAGTCATTATAGCAAAGCCACAAGGGGGCAGGCTTGGGCTTGAAATAACACCACAGAAGACATACTTAGCTATAATCTTTCTGTAGCAAAGCTAGACGGAGCAGCCTGACTTCTCAGTCGGGGATTCTTATCAGAGGTGATAACATTAAGATTACACAGAGAACAATGAAACAAAGGGCAGATTAGGTGTTTACTGTCATGTTCCCACTGATTTATAAGGTAAAATACAAGAGGGTGCTTCATCTCTGGTTCTCTTTAAAAGAGAACCCGGGGTGGTTTTTACTACAGATAACGGGACACAGAGGCATGGTCTCTGCACAATGACCTGCCTCTGTGTCCTTACTGTGCGCTGCTAGTCCCCCCGGGCTCTGCTGTCCCCCCATAAAAATAGCGCCAGGCTAGCGACAATCTGCTTGTCACTAGCCTGCTGTTTACCTGACATTTGTCAATCAGTGCCCGCCTCCCCCGCCTCCTCCATTGCATTGCCTCCCTGGCCTCTGTAAGCTTCCTCCAATCAGAAGCTAAGTCGTGACCCGAAAGTGCAAAACAAACCGCAAATGCTAGCAGCACCCTGGAGGGCAGAGGAACAACAGGGAGGGACCTGATAGACTGCTAGGAACTGGAAGTAGCCCCAGGTAAGTAAACCTAATCTCCACCCCCTCCCCCTCCCCCCAACTTGGATATACTTTAACTCTCATCCTACATGGACATGATTAAAATTGGCCAATCAAAACTGGATGGGTGTACACACACTAAAAGGGGGAGGGGGGTTTAAATACTTATTAGTCTTGGCGTCATGCTTCCAGGCAGGTGATCACTCCGCCTCCCCTAGAATTTGGGTCATGGCAATTTTTTTTTTTATCAAACTGGCTGCCGAGGCTCTGGCCATGCCCACCTGTGTGACCACGCCCCAGATCCTCAGCTGCGGCCTGATTAGTGTCTGCCTAGCTAAAGGCAGGCCATAGCCAAGCAGGCAGAGGTTTCTGAAGCGGAGCAGTGCTTTTTAGCGCTGCTAGATTTGGGCGCAGCCGGCGCCTCCATAGACTTCAATAGGAATCATTCCTATTGAAGCGCTCAGTGAGTAACGTCGGCTCCGTCAGAAGACAGAGCCGAAGTTGCTTAAAAACATAATAATTCGGCCTCCAGCAATCGCTGGAAGCCGAATTATTTCATTCCCCCACTATCCATGTCGGCCTGGAGGGGGAATAGTAATTAAATCGGCCCGGACTTGTGCAAAAGCAGGATCAGCTATATACCGCTGTATCCTGCGCCCAAGTCTACCGGCGCCGATTTCAAATGTACGCTTCTGAAGAGCTCCGGTAATATTTGGCAATATGGCCGCCATTGCACTGCTGAGGAGGGGGCGGAGCATCACCTGAGACCTGAAGAGGCTCCCCCCCCCCCCCCAATCAATCATCATTTAGACAGAGCTCTTGTCATTTTTGCTTCATGTACTCCTTAGAGGAACTGTCGCACGCGAAAATTTTAAAAATTTAAAACACATACAAATAAGAAGTACATTTCTTCCAGAGTAAAATGAGCCATTTACTTCTCTCCTATGTTGCTGTCACTCACAGTAAGTAGTAGAAACCTGACATTAGGACAGGTTTTGGGCTAGTCCATCTCTTCATGGGGGATTTTCAGCATGGCCTTTACTCTTTATAAAGACACTGCCTGAAAAAGATTTATACAAAGATGCTGGCCAGCCTCACCATACACTTTTTTGGCAGTTGGACGGAGCTACTGCCATTCACTAAGTGCATTATGAAAATAAAGAAATCCTTGTGAACCCCCCATGAGGAGATGGGCTAGTCCATTGATCTGCAAACTTGGCTCTCCAGCTGTTAAGGAACTACAAGTCCCACAATGCATTTGTCTTTATGAGCCATGACTGTGGCTGTCAGACTCCTGAAATGCATTGTGGGACTTGTAGTTCTTTAACAGCTGGAGATCCAAGTTTGCAGATCACTGGACTAGTCCAAAACCTGTCTGTTCTGACAGATTTCTACTACCTACAGTAAGTGGCAGCAACACAGCAGAAAAGTCATTTATGGCTCATGTTACCAGGGGCGCCGCGAGGCATAAAGCGAACCAAGCGGTCGCTTGGGGCCTCAAGATCGTAGGGGCCTCGGCAGCTCAGTGACGTCGGTGTGACGTCACTGTTTCCCAGCAGCCCCGCGGGGCTGGCAGAGCAGAGCAGGGCTACGGGAAGATGGCCGCCGCCGAAGCCCTGCTCTGGAGACTATGCCTCCAGTACAGGGCTTCGGGTGGCCATCTTCCCGTAGCCCTGCATTCAATCAGCGCGGGAGATTGGAGGAGGGAGGGAGCTCCGTGGGAACTGCGCGCATGAGGAGCCGGCCGGGAGACGGGGAGAGAAGACTTCTGCCAGTGCCAGGTGAGTAAATTCTTTTCTTTTTGCAGCTCTGAAAATGTGCCCTAATTGTGTTTGATTTCTGCTGAACTTTTCCCTAATTGTGTTTGATATCTGCTGAACTGTTCCCTAATTGTGTTTGATTTCTGCTGAAAATGTGGCCCTAATTGCGTTTGATATCTGCTGAAAATGTGCCCAAATTGCGTTTGATTTCTGCTGAAAATGTGCCCTAATTGCGTTTGATTTCTGCTGAAAATGTGCCCTAATTGCGTTTGATTTCTGCTGAACTGTGCCCTAATTGCGTTCGATTTCTGCTAAACTGTGCCCTAATTGTGTTTGATTTCTGCTGAAAATGTGCCCTAATTGTGTTTGATTTCTGCTGAACTGTTCCCTAATTGTGTTTGATTTCTGCTGAAAATGTGCCCAAATTGCGTTTGATTTCTGCTGAAAATGTGCCCTAATTGCGTTTGATTTCTGCTGAAAATGTGCCCTAATTGCGTTTGATTTCTGCTGAAATGTGCCCAAATTGCGTTTGATTTCTGCTGAAAATGTGCCCTAATTGCGTTTGATTTCTGCTGAAATGTGCCCTAATTGCGTTTGATTTCTGCTGAAATGTGGCCCTAATTGCGTTTGATTTCTGCTGAAATGTGGCCCAAATTGCGTTTGATTTCTGCTGAAATGTGGCCCAAATTCTGTTTGTTTTCTGTTGAAATGTTGCACAAATTGCGTTTGTTTTCTGCTAAAATGTTGCACAAATTGCGTTTTTATTTTCTGGTGTCTGGGGTAACTGTTGCTGCATTTATTATTTAATGGTCATAGTTGGCTATATTTGCTGTGCTACGGTTATGTCATGGCCAAATCCATCTGTGCGCGCCTCAATCACCCCCACATCCATTTTCCCCGCAAACAGCCCCGCCCCAATCCGCCCTCCAGCTCCACCCACATGTCATAGCCACGCCAACTTATGCGGGATAGCCACACCCATTTTTCACCCACCGCAGGATAGGGCCACTTCCTACAGTCTGCTTGGGGCCACAAAAACCTTAGCTGCACCCCTGCATGTTACTCTGGAAGAACGGATATGTTTACATATATTTTACATTTTTTTTACATTTTAATTTTCATGACAGAGGTCCTTTAACCACTTGCCGACCAGGGGATTTTTCAGTGATTGGTGCTGCGTGGGCTCTACAGCCCGCAGCACCGATCAGGAGTGCAGCAGGGCGATCAGACTACCCCCCTTTTTTCGCCACTAGGGGGATGTCCTGCTGGGGGGGTCTGATCGCCGCCGGCTGCAGTTGCTTAGCGGGGGGGGGGGGGGGGGCTCTTCAAAGCCCCCCTCCGCAGCATTCTCCGCCGTCTCGCCCGCTCCCTCCCTCTCCCTCCCCCTGTGTCCGTCCTGCGCATTGAAGGATAGGCTTCAGCCTATCATATGCCGGCGATCCCCGGCCAATCAGAGGCCGGGGATCGCCGATCTGCCTTACGGCGCTGCTGCGCAGCAGCGCCGTATGATGTAAACAGTGGGGATTTCTTCCCCGCCTGTTTACATTTTGCCGGCGAGCCGCGATCGGCGGCTCTCCGGCTGTTCACGGAGACACCCTCCGTGAACCGACATGGAAAGGCCGCTCGATCGAGCAGCCGTTTCCATGGTAACCCGCAGACGACCAGTTTACGCCAATCGGCGTTAGCTGGTCGTCAAGAGGTTAAAGCCTGGTACACACTTTCCATTATGATTTGCCAATCAGTGACCAATTTTACCACCTGTGTGTAGCGTGAAAGTCAACAGATGTTGAATACTATGAGCAAATTATGTAGGTAAGCCTTCATACTACATGGAAGTAGTAAAATTGGTTAGTGATTGGCCAATCCTAATTGAAAGTGTGTACCAGGCTTAAAGGACCTCTGTCACGAAAATGTTAAACTTTAAAATATATGTAAACATATACAATAAAGAAGTACGTTTGTTTCGGAGTAAAATGAGCCATAAATTACTTTTCTCCTATGTTGCTGTCACTTACAGTAGGTAGTAGAAATCTGACAGAACCAACAGGTTTTGGACTAGCCCATCTCCTTATGGGGAGTTCACAGGGATTTCCTTATTTTCATAATGCACTTAGTGAATGGCAGTTGCTCCATCCAACTGCCAAAAAAGTGCAGGGAGGCTGGCCAGCTTTATTGTATAAATCTTTTTCAGGGAATATCTTTATAAAGAATAAAGGCCATGCTGAGAATCCCCCATGAAGAGATTAACTAACCCAAAACCTGTCGGTAATGTCAGATTTCTACTACCTACTGTAAGTGACAGCAACATAAGAGAGAAGTAATTTATGGCTCATTTTACTCAGGAAGAAACGTACTTCTTATTTGCCTATGTTTAAAATTTTAAGATTTTCACGACTGTTCCGCTTTAAGCCCAATACAAAACAATCAACGTCTGATCGCCAAGTTATAAATGTGCAGTTTGAAAAGTCTGGTAATTTCAGAAAAAATGTAACTGCCTTCATCTTGGGTGAACAACGCTTCATAAAGTAGCCTCCCGTGGAATAAACAGACATTCGTCCGACCGAAGCTGTCTGTGGCAGTCTATGACAGGTACACATCGTCCCTCCGGGGCTATTTCACCCGGTAATCCTCGCAGGGTCGGCCACCCATTAAGAAGAAACCGTGAGCTGACTTGTCGGCTTCGGCTCAAGTTCACAGACTGGTTTCCCCTCCGCTGCCGTCAGCATCGCCATCTGACAGTTTTGTCTTTCGCTTTCGGCCCAAAGTAAAAAATAAACCCTCTCCTGACAGGCAAAGCCAGACGTACATAGCTGAGTCTGCCAGGCCTGTGGATAGACATTGCGATGGGGTTCTGTCAGACAGGGTGCTGGAGGAAGCCTCAAGGTAGTGAGTCAGTCCACACTCTGTTATCAGCTCGTCATACGCCACACAGCCCAGGCAGAAAGGGGAGCCACTCTCTGTAATTGGCTCTACTTGATACAGCAGCCAGGTGTAGGCCCAAAACACGCTTGTCACGGGAATGGCCCGGAGGCCAGGAACATGGCGGACGTGAGCCAGACGGTTGGCACGAAAAGATACGGCAGGAATAGGCCTCGGCCTGCCCTGTGCATGGGCTGTCATTCGATAAATGAGATTAACGCGCTTGATCCGTCTGTGACCTGCTGCTGGGGAAGTTCTGCTGGTTTCAGGGGTGTCACGACTGCCTCCATCTTTTGTGGTGAATTATCGGCTTAGATGGCGGAGGGGAGCATGGAGCGAGGCCTGTCACCGTGTTATCGGGAGCCGGTAATGCCGCCAGGCCGGGGTGAAGCGATATCGCTGGTAATATCGCCGTGCGACATTCCCGGTAGTAACTTTAGCAGGGTACCGCGAGTTGCACAGTTAGCGTGACACGTGGTACATGGGTAATGCAAGCATTGCTATGGTAACGCACATTACAATACTTGGTTAAAGGACCATTGTCACAAAAAAGTAGGCTGTTAAAATCTGACAGAACCTACAGGTTTTGGGCCAGTCCATCTCCTCATGGAGGATTCTCAGGGTTTTCTTTGTTTTCAACAGCATTTCCTGAACAGCAGTTTAAAGGGAACCTAAACTGAGAAGGATATGGATTTTTCCTTTTAAAATACTACCAGTTGTCTGAATCGCCTTCTGATCCTGTGTCTCTAATACTTTTAGCCACAACCCCTGAACAAGCATGCTGATTAGGTGCTCTGACTGAAGTCAGACTGGATTAGCTGCATGCTTGTTTCAGGGTGTGATTCAGCCACTATTGCAGTCACAGAGATCAGCTGGACTGCCAGGCAACTGGTATTGTTTAACAGGAAACATCCATATCACTCTCAGTTAAGGTTCCCTTTAACTGTCAAAATAGAAAGATACCAGCCAGCCTCCCTACTCACTTTCGCACTATTTTGTCAGACTTTGCAACTGCTGTTCAGGAAATGCTGTTCAAAACGAAGAAAACCTTGAGAATCTCCCATGAGGAGATGGACTGACCCAAAACCTGTCGGGTCTGTCTGATTTTAACTGCCTACTTTTTTCCTGATAGTGGTCCTTTAACGCGTGTTACCATAGCAACTTTCACGTTACCCATGTACCACGGATCCCACCAATTGCACAACACGTGGTACTATGCTTGTGTAGTAAGGACAGGGACTATTGCGCACGATAATATTACTGGCGGTTTGTGCATCAGGCCCATTATTAGCAAATTTGTAGTTTAAAGTGAACCAGGAAGTGGAGAAAAAAATATATACATGCTGCTAGGAGCTACCTCCAGCCCCCTCCAGGCCAGTGGCGCCTCCAGGAGAATATGTTATGGGGTGCTATGCAGGCGCTTGATCTTTTCTAGGGGTAGCTTCGAACAAATCAGGGGCCGTGGCTAGTTTTACATAACTATGTACTAGAAAAGTTTTGCTCTCGTCTGATGTTATTTAGTAAAAATATTGCAGTGGTTCCTCTTTCCTATTTTGTAACAGCCATGATCTAATCATTTCCCAAATACAGTATGAAGACATCTGGCTTCCTTTCATTTGGCTGAGATAAATCAGTAATTTGTATCAACTAATTATTTAACTGAATGCATGTATTATTCTGGGTGTTCTTATTATGTATTTATAATAGCACTGCCATCTTCTGCAGCACATTACAGAGTACATAGTCATGTCACGGACTGTCCTCACAGGACCTCACACTCTAATCCTTCCATAGTCATAGTCTAATGTCCTACCATATTATTATTATGTATTTATATAGCACTGACATCTTCTGCAGCACATTACAGAGTACATAGTCATGTCACTGACTGTCCTCAGAGGAGCTCACACTCTAATCCTACCATAGTCATAGTCTAATGTCCTACCATATTATTATTATGTATTTATATAGCACTGACATCTTCTGCAGCACATTACAGAGTACATAGTCATGTCACTGACTGTCCTCAGAGGAGCTCACAATCTAATCCTACCATAGTCATAGTCTAATGTCCTACCATATTATTATTATGTATTTATATAGCACTGACATCTTCTGCAGCACATTACAGAGTACATAGTCATGTCACTGATTGTCCTCAGAGGAGCTCACACTCTAATCCCTACCATAGTCATAGTCTAATGTCCTACCATATTATTATTATGTATTTATATAGCACTGACATCTCCTGCAGCACTTTACAGAGTACATAGTCATGTCACTGACTGTCCTCAGAGCAGCTCACACTCTATTCCCTACCGTAGTCATAGCCTAATGTCCTACCATATTAATATTATGTATTTATATAGCACTGACATCTTCTGCAGCACTGTACAGAGTACATAGTCATGTCACTGACTGTCCTCAGAGGATCTCACAATCTAATCCTACCATAGTCATAGTCTAATGTCCTACCATATTATTATTATGTATTTATATAGCACTGAGATCTTCTGCAGCACATTACAGAGTACATAGTCATGTCACTGACTGTCCTCAGAGGATGTCACAATCTAATCCCTACCATAGTCATAGTCTAATGTCCTACCATATTATTATTATGTATTTATATAGCACTGACATCTTCTGTAGCGCTGTACAGATTACATAGTCATGTCACTGACTGTCCTCAGAGGAGCTCACAATGCAAAGGTGCGTACACACGCCATACCGCTGCAAACGACGGCTCCGTCAGACCCTTCCACTGAGCGGATCGTTCAGAAACAGCTTTATCAGTCTGCCGACAGCGCGTACACACACACTACTGTCGGCTGAACGTCCGCCCAGCGGGAGGGTATGACACGGACCCGTCGTTTGCAGCGGTATGGCGTGTGTACGCTCCTTTATTCCACCAAAGTCATAGCCTAATGTCCTCCCATATATTATGTATTTATATAACACAGACCTCTTCTGCAGCACTGTACGGTGTATGTAATCATGTAACTGACTATCCACAATGGAGCTCACAATCTAATCCTACCATAGTCATAGTCTAATGTTTGGAACAAAGTGGTGCTAATTTTTTCAGTCCTTGCCAGTTTTCATCCATTTTATGGATAGGCTGTTGCACTAGAGCAGAAAAACAAAAGTTTGCTTTCTTAAAACAGAAAGAATTTGCGATAATTCAGGTTGGAGTGAGCTTGAGATGTCTCCCAGAGCAACACTGCTGAATATATGCAAATTAACCATTGTACCCTTAGAAGCTAAACACACCTCCAGAACCTCTGGAATGCAATGATGTGTCAGCTTGTTAATTTGTACAGAGCCATAATAATCCAACATGCATACAGACTGTTTCGGATTGTTTGATCCTCATCAGTGCATGGCATGGATTAATTTGGCTCTATGCAGTAGGGCTTGTAACACAGAGAGGTACAGACTAACCAGCAAGTTCATGGTGACCTAGAACTCATTGGGGTGTGTAAGGGACTACAATGGTCCTAAAAGCCCCCTTACTAAGATGTTAAGAAAAACAAAAGTTTCCTTTCTTAAAACAGAAAGAATTTGCGATAATTCAGGTTGGAGTGAGCTTGAGATGTCTCCCAGTGCATCACTGCTGAATATATGCAAATTAACCTTTGTTTCCCTTAGAAGCTAAACACACCTCCAGAACCGCTGGAATGCAATGATGTGTCAGCTTGTTAATTTGTACAGATCCATAATAATCCAGCAGGGGTGTCAGACAAAAGGCCCCACAGGCCATATGCAGCCCTCCTTGTCATTTTATGCAGCCCTCCATTTGACATTAGAGGGGACAGAGTCGGGCCGGCGAGCAGCATGAAATCGATCAGGAATTGGCCTGCTGTGTATGGGCAGCCGGCAGATCTCTAATCAGATTCGATCAGAGATAGATTTGTCTCTTGGTAATATCTGTCCCTCACCACTAGATGTATGGCTACCTCAATAGTTTAAAAAAAAAATCAGAATCAATTTTTATTTGGCCAAATAGAAGTTTGCACACAAAGGAATGTGACTTGGCAATTGCTTAGCAGACTGATCTGTGTATTATATCACATGGCAATGCCAAGATGAGTCACTGATCTCTGACTTCAGTAACATCCAATGCTAATTATTCCAGCTTGCAGGGAAATGATGCCACTTAGAATAAAGGCCAGTAACATTTCACCGGAAGAGCATTTACCCCACTTGCCGACCAGGGCTTTCTGCACTGATCAGTGCTGCGTGGGCTCTCCAGCCCGCAGCACCGATCAGGAGTGCAGCAGGGCGATCAGACTTCCCCCCTTTTTTCCCCACTAGGGGGATGTCCTGCTGGGGGGGTCTGATCGCCGCCGGCTGCAGTTGCTTAGCGGGGGGGGGGTCTCTTCAAAGCCCCCCTCCGCAGCGTTCTCCGCCATCTCTCCCGCTCCCTCCCTCTCCCTCCCCGTGAGCTGCGCAGGACGGATTTCCTGCGCATTGAAGGATAGGCTTCAGCCTATCATATGCCGGCGATCCCCGGCCAATCAGAGGCCGGGGATCGCCGATCTGCAGAAGCGCCGTATGATGTAAACAGCTGGGATTTCTTCCCCGCCTGTTTACATTTTGCCGGCGAGCCGCGATCGGCGGCTCTCCGGCTGTTCACGGAGACACCCTCCGTGAACTGACATGGAAAGGCCGCTCGATCGAGCGGCCGTTTCCATGGTAACCCGCAGACGACCAGTTTACGCCAATCGGCGTTAGCTGGTCGTCAAGAGGTTAAAGACAAACCGTAACCAAGAATTGAACTTCAACCCAATCAGTAGCTGATACCCCCTTTCCCATAAGAAATCTTTTCCTTTTCACAAACGGATCATCAGGGGGCTCTGTATGGCTGATATTGTGGTGAAACCCCTCCCACGGTGTGATGTCAGGACCATCTGACATCACACTGTGGCAGCCTTGTTGCATTGTGGGAAACAACAGCTGCTTACAGCTGTTTCCAACTGCCAGAAAAGCAAGCAGCTTCTCCTTCCACTAACATCACCTGCCAGCAGTAAAAATGTCAGCATGTGGTAAATGTCAGAATATAAATCAGGGAGAGAAAGATTTTACAATAGGCAAACATTGACTTAATAATTTATATATTACTATTGTAAAAATGAAGCACTTTTTATCACATTATTTTCAATGGAGTTCCCCTTTAAATCTAAGCTGCCTACAATATATTTATTAGCTTATCGCCCATCTCTGCCCAGGAAGACCTATGAAGTCAGTACGCTCATATATAAAGTTAAAGGATACCCGAGGTGACATGTGACATGATGAGATAGACATGTGTATGTACAGTGCCAGGCACACAAATACCTATGCTGTGTTCCTTTTTTTCTTTCTCTGCCTGAAAGAGTTAATATCAGGTATGTAAGTGGCTGACTCAGTCCTGACTCAGACAGGAAGTGACTACAGTGTGACCCTCACTGATAAGAAATTACAACTCTTAGGGCCCGTGTCCACTGTCGCGGAAACGGGCGCGAATCCGCAGTTTCCCCGCAGGCAAATCGCGCGGGAAAACTCTGCCATAGGGGATAACGGCGCTGCCGGCCGAATCGCTTGCAGTAGCGATTCAGCCGGAACCCCCTACAGAATTTGCGGCGGAGGCTGCGATTCCCATAGCCATGCATGGCACGGCTCATGGGATTCGCCTGCGAGACGCACGCCGCACTAGTGGAAACGAGCCCTAAGACACTTTCCTAGCAGAAAATGGCTTCTGGGAGTAGGAAAGAGATAAAAAGGGTCAATAGTTCATGGATTTTAGCTCTGGCATACTTCAATGAATGTGTCATTGAGCAACAACAATAAAACAGCTAAAACTTAAAAAGATTTAATCATAAAATAAAACTGGAATATCTTAAGTCTATTTTTAGGAGAAGGAAGATAGATACAATCATTTGTTTCATTCGTTTATTTTCGCTTCGGGTGTCCTTTAAGCGACAAGCTCTGCTGCCATAGTTTAATGCCGCTAAAGGCCCTTACCCACCTTGCGATTCTTCAGACGGTTTTCCCAATGAACGGTCATTTATGCGATCATAGATTTTAGCTCTGGCATACTTGATGAATGTGATAATGAATGTGTCATTGAGCAAAAACAATAAAACAGTTAAAACTTAAAAAAGTAGATTTTAACATAAAATAAAACTGTGGAATATTTTAAGTCATTTTCAGGAGAAGGAAGATAGATACAATTGTTTATTTCATTTGTTTATTTTCGCCTTGAGTGTCCTTTAAGCTACTCATATACACATTGATTTCTGCCATCGGTATACAGCCAATTTGACCACTCTGATCGAATCGGCTAGAAATAAGTGCAGCAGGATCAATTGACAACTAGCCAAATTCGATCAATTTAGTCAATCGGTCAGGATGGAATTTCTAGGTTGATCGGCTGCTGTCGGCAGATCGATGACCCACAGTGTTGCATTGGATTGGATGGTGCAGCAATGCATTTCGATGGATTTTCAATAGATTTAATACTGAAATGTATTGGAAATCTGTTCCTAGTGTTTGGCACATATCAGATTGATTTCTGTCAGATTCAACCTGACAGGCATCTGATGGTCAAATCTGCTGGAAATCTACAAGTGTATGGGTACCTTTAGGATTTCCTGAAAGTCCAGCCCTCTTGATCTTCTATAATGATTAGATGCAGTCCATAAGATGCAAATTACAGCTTGCATGCAAATCATATGCAGAATGGAACCGGATCAATAAAATGAACTACCTGCCAATTCTGATTAAAATCCAAACTGCATGGGGGGCGTGACCAAGATGGCGGAGTGAACAGACGTGCCTCCCGAGTCTCCACTGTAGAATTCTGCTATACTATCCTGGATAGCTCTAACTACTCTTTCCACACGATATTCTGTTTGAGTGGGACCCAGGGGACACTCCTGTATGTCACCGGGGAAGCAAAAACAGGAGTCCGGAGACCCCGTGGCTATAACAGCAACCCCACGTGAGCGCCCGGCGCCTGCTAACAAGAAACGCAGCAAGGCAGTGCAAACTATGGCGGCGGAAGTCGAGGATGATCATCCCTCCTTCCTCGAGGTCCTGGCCAAGCTAGATGAAAAGCTCTCCGCCAAGATCGACCAGGTCCACTCGGATAAGGGACTGATACGGCAGGACCTGGTCCAGATCCGGGGTTGCCTGACGGAGGTGGAGGAGAGGGTGGAGGCCACGGAAAGTGCCACAGCCTCGAACACGGCAGATGTCCAATCTCTCCTGAAAAGAGTCCGCACACTGGAGACCAGAGCGCAGGACTCGGAGAACAGGTGCCGTCGCAACAACCTCCGGATCGTGGGGCTGCCAGAGGGCGCCGAAGGGGAGGACACCACGACCTTTACTGAGGCCTTACTCAGGAAACTGCACCCAGAGGCGGATTTCTCCCGGCAGTTTGTGGTCGAGCGTGCCCATCGCATACCAGCTAAACGGCCCCCACCTGGCGCAAGGCCGAGGCCTTTCATCTTTCGCCTCCTCAATTTTCGGGATCGGGACCTGGTTTTGAGAGAAGCTCGCCAGGGTTGGAGACCTCGAATTTGAAAGTGTGACCCTCCTTATCTTTCCAGACTTCATTGCCGAGACTCAACGTCTTCGCAAGTCTTTTGAAGCTGTCCTGAAAACTTTACGGGATAAAATACGCCACAATCTTTCCGGCAAAGCTGCGGGTGGAACATAGAGGGACCATCCACGTCTTCTCTACCTTAAAAGAGGCCGCTGACTGGGTGGAGACCTTACCAGGATAAGTACTGTTTTCATTTACCTACCTGTTATATGTTAATCTGCCTGGTTGAGGACTATGGCTAGGCGGGCCTGCATTCTTCGTTTTGGCCTGAGCTGCTGCTTTAGGATGCGGCTAAGAGATCTACATCCATCGAACTACAATAGTTCGATGGAACATTTCTTCACAAGCCTTTGTGACTTTTTACTTTTCCTGACACCTCTCTTTCCTTTTTTCCAAACAACACCTGCTGGTAGGCTCTGCCTACGTTCACCTTGTGGTGGTGTATTGGCCACCCGTTACTACACTCACTAGGCCCTGTCTCTAAAATGGCGGACATACCTCCGTATCACCCTGGGCTAGCCGGGGCTCGGATCCTGTACCGCGAAAGCTTAGGCAGCAGGGGTATCCAAGTTTTCTACCTGACTCGGTTGATGTACTCTGCCCCCTGTACTGGACTGGTGTCCCACAATTTTTTCACTAAGCATAGGTTAATTGCTTTGGGCTATCTGTTCATATAAATGTGCAGATTGATTACTACAGTGTTTGAGACAGAAGATCAAGATTTTTGTCATGCAACTGGTTGTATGGAGTTATGGGTATAAAGTATTCTCATAATATTTCCTTAAGTTTTATGTATCTCAATGCCTGTCTTTGGTGATTCTGCTGTGTCCCCCCCCCCCCCCCCCTCCTACTGTTGTGAATATTCACTTGTATTCACCTTGCTGCAAACATTCAAGTAATTATGTACGAATGAACTGTACTGGAGGACTGTATATTCTTACTTCTTTGATGCTGTCATGATCTACAATTTTTATTTTCTGTGTTTTTGTGTTATTGTTTATATGTTCTTTAACACAATAAAAAAGAATTTGAAAAAAAAAAAAAGTATTCTCATTGTTGGGGGGGAATACAGGGTGGGTGTTTAAGGGGTTACTTTGGTGCATCGTGTTGTTCAATTTTACTCTGCCACGGGGGTCCACCCCTTTCATGAACCTATCTCTTCGATTATATACTAATGGCTGACACCCAGCGGCTTTCTATTTTCACGTGTAACGTGCGAGGCCTTAACAATGAAATTAAGCGTTCTCTTATCTTCAATTATCTGAAACAGCACAAACCTCATGTGTGCCTGCTTCAGGAGACGCATCAGTTAAAAAGCCTTGGGTAACAGCACATTATCATGCAACCTACTCCTCGTATTCTAGGGGGGTTTGCATATTAATTAACATAGAGTGACCAGATTTTTGTAGGTCCAACCTGGGACAGGGAGGGTGGGTGCAGGGGGGGGGGGGGAAAGTGGGGAGGACTGAAGAGTGCACAGCGATGAAGATCGGGGGGGGGGGGAGCTGCGTCGCGTGCAGCACGCCGCGGCGAAAAATGGGCGTGACCATGACATTGTATGGGCGGAGCTAACGTAATGATGTAACACCGAGGCATAAGAAAGCAGTGTTTACGCCATAATGTGGACAAACGAGACTTTGCATCATGGGTGTGCAGAAACTGTGTGATGCTAATAGTATACCGTAACCACAAAGCAGCAAACATAGCCATCTATGACCATTAAATAATAAATGCAGTAACAGTTACCCCGGACACCAGAAGCTAAATGCAATGGGCAACATGTCAGCACAAAATAAACGCAATGCGGGCAACATGTCAGTACAAAATAAATGCAATGCGGGCAACATGTCAGTACAAAATAAACGCAATGCGGGCAACATGTCAGTACAAAATAAACGCAATGCGGGCAAACATTTCAGTACAAAATAAACGCAATGCGGGCAACCATGTCAGTACAAAATAAACGCAATGCGGGCAACATGTCAGTACAAAATAAACGCAATGTGGTCAAACATTTCACCAGAAAATTACTGCAATGCGGACAAACATTTCACCAGAAAATTACTGCAATGCGGGCAAACATTTCACCAGAAAAATAACGCAATGCGGGCAAACATTTCCCCAGAAAAGAAACGCAATGCGGGCAAACATTTCCCCAGAAAAGAAACGCAATGCGGGCAAACATTTCCCCAGAAAAGAAACGCAATGCGGGCAAACATTTCCCCAGAAAAGAAATGCAATGCGGGCAAACATTTCCCCAGAAAAGAAACGCAATGCGGGCAAACATTTCCCCAGAAAAGAAACGCAATGCGGGCAAACATTTCCTCAGAAAAGAAACGCAATGCGGGCAAACATTTCCCCAGAAAAGAAACAATGCGGGCAAACATTTCACCAGAAAAGAAACAATGCGGGCAAACATTTCACCAGAAAAGAAACGCAATGCGGGCAAACATTTCCCCAGAAAATAAACGCAATGCGGGCAAACATTTCACCAGAAAATTACTGCAATGCGGGCAAACATTTCACCAGAAAATTACTGCAATGCGGGCAAACATTTCACCAGAAAAATAACGCAATGCGGGCAAACATTTCTCCAGAAAAGAAACGCAATGCGGGCAAACATTTCCCCAGAAAAGAAACGCAATGCGGGCAAACATTTCCCCAGAAAAGAAACGCAATGCGGGCAAACATTTCCCCAGAAAAGAAACGCAATGCGGGCAAACATTTCCCCAGAAAAGAAACGCAATGCGGGCAAACATTTCCCCAGAAAAGAAACGCAATGCGGGCAAACATTTCCCCAGAAAAGAAACAATGCGGGCAAACATTTCACCAGAAAAGAAACAATGCGGGCAAACATTTCACCAGAAAAGAAACGCAATGCGGGCAAACATTTCCCCAGAAAAGAAACGTAATGCGGGCAAACATTTCCCCAGAAAAGAAACAATGCGGGCAAACATTTCACCTGGAAAAGAAAGCATTTACTCACCTTGCAGAAGTCTCCGGCCTCTGGCGCGCTGCTCCCGGGACCACCTTCCTCCTGAAGTCTCCTGCGCTGACAGCCTGGCAGAGCAGGGCTACGGCAAGATGGCGCCCGAAGCCCTGTACTGGAGACAAATAGTCTCCAGTACAGGGCTTCGGCAGCCATCTTGCCGTAGCCCTGCTCGCCTGCCGGTGTCGGAACAGACACCGGAAGAGGAGGCTGGAGTGGGGCTGCGGACAATGAACTGGCACGGCGTCTATAGACGCCGCTGCCAGTTCATAAGGATAGAGTGGCCAGAGTCCCGAGGCCGGGACGTCCCGCTGCTGAAAGCGGGACGTTTCCCGGGACCTCATGCAGCCTGGGACAGCGGACCCCGAATCCGGGACGCGTCCCGGGCAATCCGGGACGTCTGGTCACTCTAATTAACAGAAGTCTGGCATTTGAGACCCTTTCACTTAAAATTAACCCCCATGGCAGATTCGTACTCCTTCATGCAAACTTACAAAGGATAGAATATGTGATCGTGAGTGTGTATCTCCCCCCTCCTGCTGACTCCACTATCCTACACAATCTCATGCCATTAATAGCCCAATACCCGTCCGCTAGAGTAATTATAGCCGGGGATCTTAACCTCACCATGTCAGCGACCGACAGAATACCAGCGACGGGCAGATACTCACCAGAACTGCGTAACTGGGCAGATGCCTTTGCCCTCACAGACGTGTGGAGGTGGAAGCACCTATCGGCGCAAGGATTCACGTGTCATTCTTCCTCGCAAAACACTATGTCCAGGTTAGATCACTTCTTCATCTCACAGGACGTTCTCCGGGTGGTTGGGGACATTGATCGCCTCCCTTGGGCCATCTCCGATCACGCACCTGTAATGTTATCTCTTACCACGGGGAGTGCGAGGTCTCTGGCCGCCTGGAGGGTGTCTGCGTATTGGATCCAGGACGAGGAGGTAGGGGGGGAGATACACACTGAACTGCTCAACTACTGGAACACCAACAAAGGTACCTCTTCTAAAGATATGGTTTGGGATGCCTCAAAAGCCTATATTAGAGGGATTTACAGGTCAACGATTAAAAAAACCAGGGAGGGGAGGAAACTCTCACTCACCCAGGCTGAGGAATCCGCAAAATCTGAGGAGATGGCCTTTGGCCGCAGCCCCTCATCGGCTTCATTTAAGCGGTGGAGGTCTGCTCAGGTGAAGGTGAATCTGCTGGAGGTGGACCTCACTAAAAAATTTCTCCTTAGACAATCTCATCGCATTTTTGAGCAAGGTAATAAGTGCGGTAGCCTGCTGGCTTGGTTGGCTAAGGAACAGACGACCAAAGTCAGTATCCCTCTTATCATTGATGATGCGGGTGTTACTCGTAGTCTGCCCCCGGAGATCAACGCGGTCTTCTGTAATTATTATGTTAATCTATACACCTCCAGAGCCCATTACACTCTGCCTGAGCTACTAGAGTACCTTGGTGGGATCCCCCTCCCACAGCTGGAAGCGGAACAAAGGGAGCTCTTAGATGCTGAAATTTCAGAGGAAGAGATAGCCATGGCCATAGCCAGTATGCAATCGGGTAAAACACCCGGCCTAGATGGTATTCTCACTGAATATTACAAACTGTACAAAGAGGACCTTACCTCTACTCTGGCTCATTTATATAACTCTATGCAACTGGAGCGTCGGCTTCCAGAATCTATGAGAACTGCCCTTATAGTGGTAATCCCTAAGAAGGAAAAGGACCCAAGATACTGTGCCTCCTATCGACCAATCTCCCTCCTGAACGTTGATATCAAAATACTGTCTAAAATTTTGGCTAGGAGGTTGTCCCAGGTCGTTGAAACCTTGATACACCCAGACCAGACTGGCTTTATGCCTGGCAGAGGTACGGACATCAACCTGAGGCGACTCTTTACCAATCTTGCTACCACCCATGATAACTCGGGTTCTAGAGTCATAGCAACACTCGACGCTGAAAAAGCATTTGACTCGGTTGAATGGCCGTACCTCTGGGAGGTCCTCCAGCTGTATGGGATTGGGGACAAATTTATCGGTTGGGGGTTAAACTAATGTATCACTCCCCAGTTGCCAGAATTAAAACCAATGATGAGGTTTCGGATCCTTTTCCCCTTCGTAGAGGCATCCGCCAGGGCTGCCCTCTCTCCCCCCTCCTGTTTGCTCTAGCGATTGAGCCAGCAGCTATACAAATTAGGTCCTCTGACGATGTTACAGGACTTCGGGTAGGGGGATTGGTCGAAAAGGTGGCACTTTATGCTGACGACATGGTCCTTTTCTTGGGTGATCCAGGGCCATCTCTAAATGCAGCACTCCATATCCTTAACTCTTTTGGCATGTTCTCAGGTATTCGCATAAATTGGAATAAGTCCCTAATATACCCAATTGATAAACATATCACCCCTTCAGCCTCCCATTCCCAATTAAAATGAGTTCACAGTTTTAAATATCTGGGTATCGTGGTGGACGACTCTTTAGACAGCTTTATTACCCTAAATTTACAACCAGTTATTGATCACTACTCCCGAAAGGTCCAGATTTGGAGGGTCCTTCCGCTTTCAGTTGTGGGACGGGTGAATCTCTTCAAGATGCTGTTTCTCCCCAGGTTCACATACGTACTCAGACAGTCTCCTGTCTGGATTCCACATTCGGTGTTCAAAAAGATTGACTCTATTACGTCCAGTTTTATTTGGGGCGAGGCTGCTCCACGCCTTTCGCTTACCACTCCACAGCTTCCTGTGGATGGGGGGGGGGGGGGGTCTGGCGCTCCCAGACTTACGTAAATACTTCTTGGCCTCTATGCTTGTGTCCATACGTTGGTGGTTTCCCAGGACGCGCGGAACACAGCAGTTGTACTGGAGGCCGCTATTGCCGGCTCATTTGAGTCACTGTTGAACCTCCCTTTTAGGGGGATTAACAGGTACTCTTTTATCACGACTCCTATGAGGACTACCATTAAGGCCTTGGAGACTAGCAGAGCTGGCATGGGAAAACCTAACACTCTCTCCCCCTAAACTCCACTTTGGAGTAACCCCAAACTCCCGCACTTCATATCCATACCGGATCCCCAGATATGGGCCTCCAGGGGCATTAAACAGGTAGCCCAACTTGCTCCCTCCGGCACGCTGCTGCTTTCATTTTCCCAACTTAAAGATAGCTTTGGGTTACCGAATAGTATGCTGTTTCGTTATTTCCAAGTCCGCCGCGCCTGGCAGTGTCAATTCCCTGGCCACTGGACCTGGGAATCAGACCGTATAGAAGCACCGCTTATAAAACAACAGCTGGAGAGACCCCTCTCTGAGATCTATTCCAGACTGATCCCTCAAACCATTCCTAGATTAGATAAGGCCAGGTTAAAGTGGGAGGCAGATGTGGGTCCTTTATCAGATAACGAATGGGGAGATGTCCTGTCAAACATGGAGGGGGTTACAATTTCAGCTACTGATAAGTTTATGCACCTTAAACTAATATATAGGACGTACCGCACACCGATACAGCTGTGTACCCTTTTTCCGGACAGGTCAGATATTTGCCCTAAATGTCAGAGGGAGGCGGGGACCTTCTTTCACATGATCTGGTCTTGTGATATCCTTCAAACTTTCTGGAATATGATAGCTAAAACACTTACCAAGGTTATGGGGGAGAGAATTGTATTGGACCCTAAAGCTGGCCATACACTGGCCCGATTCGCCGCCGTTGCGACAGCAGATTCGATCACTGGGATTGAATCTGCTGCCAATCGTTCGCGCTACACGCCGAATTTCGATCCTTTTCGTCCGATCCCGTCGATCGCTCCGTGCGGAAAATTAGCGTCGATCGCCCGCGGGTAGGGAGCACGTCGCTAGCGGCGTTCGAGTACCCGACGACCGACGCAATAGAGCCGCATACATTACCTGCTCCGCCGGCACGACTACCCCCGGTCACCGCTGCTCCGTGTCCGCGCTGGTCTCCGGCATGCTTCAGTTCCTCCTGCCTGGCAGGAAGTTTAAACAGTAGAGGGCGCTCTACTGTTTAACCACTTGATGACCCACCCTTTACCCCCCCTTAAGGACCAGCGTGGTTATTAGTGATCTGTGCTGGGTGGGCTCTACAGCCCCCAGCACAGATCAGGGTGCAGGCAGAGAGATCAGATTGCCCCCCTTTTTCCCCCCTATGGGGATGATGTGCAGGGGGGGTCTGATCTCTGCTGCCTGCGTGTGGCTGGCGGGGGGGGGCACCTCAAAGCCCCCCTCCGCGGCGAAATTCCCCCCTCCCTCTCCTACCTGTCCCCTACCCGGTGATCCGGGCTGCACAGGACGCTATCCGTCCTGTGCAGCCAGTGACAGGACGTCCCCTGTCACATGGCGGCGATCCCCGGCCGCTGATTGGCCGGGGATCACCGATCTGCCTTACGGCGCTGCTGCGCAGCAGCGCCGTACAAATGTAAACAAAGCGGATTATTTCCGCTTGTGTTTACATTTAGCCTGCGAGCCGCCATCGGCGGCCCGCAGGCTATTCATGGAGCCCCCCGCCGTGATTTGACAGGAAGCAGCCGCTCGCGCGAGCGGCTGCTTCCTGATTAATCAGCCTGCAGTACAGCTGCCACTTTGCCGACGCACGGTATAAGCGTGCGGTCGGCAAGTGGTTAAACTTCCTGCCGGGCAGGAAGAAGTAAAGCATGCCGGGGCCGGAGACCAGAGCGGAGACGGAGCAGCGGTGACCTGGGGACTGGAGTCGCACCGGCGGAGCAGGTAATGTATGCGGGCATGCGAGCGGGGGGAGCGGTGGCAGCACCACCACCACAGATTGTGAACGGTTTCAGGCTGAAATCGGTTCACAATCTGTTTGCGGTAAAGGTAGCCATACGATCCCTCTCTGATCAGATTCGATCAGAGAGGGATCTATCTGTTGGTCGAATCTGATGGCAAATCGACCAGTGTATGGCTGCCTTAAAGCTCTTCTGTTGGGTCTTTATGATGATGCTACTCTTTCTAGTCACCAGACCACCCTAGTCAAGATCCTATGTTTATATGCCCGCAGGGCGCTATTTTATAAATGGATGTCGGATCAACCCCCCTCGAAAAGCTCCTGGATTACAAGAATAAATAAAGTCATGACGTGGTACAAGCTAACGTACTCTAACAGGAAATGCCCACAGAAATTTGAAAGAATATGGTTGCAGTGGCCTGAATATATCACATCACACTCACCCTCTTCCGGTTCCTAATTATGTACACCTATCCACAATTACAGTGGCTCCTCACCGCTTGTCCTTCTGGGTTTATCCATCTGTTGGGTCTATGCCTTTTGTAATCTGTTGAGATGCATTGTTATGCTTTTCCATATACCTAGAATGGCCGCTCAATCTACTTCTATCTCTACAAGTGGAGGGGTGGCTCCTTGCGTTATCCCGCTTTTGAGCCTTTTTGACGACACGATGCACCCAGGGTGGTGGGGGGCAATCGCGGCTCGCAGGCTAAATGTAAACACAAGCGGAAATAATCCGCTTTGTTTACATTTTTACAACGCTGCTACAGTAGCAGTGTTGTAGTAGATCAGCGATCCCCGGCCAATCAGCGGCCGGGGATCGCTGTCACATGACAGCGGGGAGCCTGTTAGAGGCTGCACAGGACAGATCCGCTCCTGTGCAGCCTCTGATCTCTCGGGGAAGGGAGGGAGGAGAAGGAGGGGGGGGGGGGAATCCTGCGGTGGAGGGGGCTTTGAGGTGATCCCTCCCCCCCGCCACCCACAGCATGCAGGAGCGATCAGACCCCCCCAGCACATCATCCCCCTAGTGGGGAAAAAAGGGGGTGGTCTGGTCGCTCTGCCTGTCATTTGAATTGTGCTGGGGGCTGTAGAGCCCACCCAGCACAGATCTGAAAAAGCAGCGCTGGTCCTTAAGGGGGGGGTAAAGGCTAGGTCCTCAAGTGGTTAAAAAAAAATCCAAACTGCATACAATTTGAAACCAACCCAGAGAGTACCGTATATTCCAGCGTATAAGACGACTCCCAACTTTTCCAGTTAAAATATACATTTTCGGATATACTCGCTGTGTAAGACTACCCCTCTTGACTCTTGGACATTTGTATACTGTACTGTACTGTGTGTACTGGTGCTATACTGTATAAACATGCTGGTGTTGACTGTATGTGGTACCCAGTATACAACAACCAACCAATCACGGCAAGCGATTTACCTTACCGGCGATTGGAAGGTTGTTGTATATGTTACGGCCAGAACCCGAAGTGTGGCCACTTCTAGTTCTGGCCGGCCACTTCGGGTTCTGGCCGGCAGATGTGCGAAGTGGCCGCAGCGCAGCGGCCAATGTTAGGAATGGAATGTTTCCTTTGATTATTAATGTAGTTTTCCGGCCATCTCTGGCCAAATGTAGCAAAACAGTTAGTTCATTGAATTAAATGAAGCTGGCGGCAATGTAGAAGGATGAAGCCGCCCGGCTTCTGCTCCGCCTCCTCTCCTCCGCCCCTGCCTCTCTCTCTTCTCCCCGATACTGGCAGCGGGGGACATGTGTGTCCCCTCCAGAGTCGTTCGTCACGGCAGGCAATCCTGTCGTTCGTCCCTGCAGAGCGGGTGCCGGCAGAAGCAATGTCTGCAGCCTCCCCGCTCTGCTTCCCTGCCACCACGAACGACTCTCGGGGACACGCGTGTCCCCGCCGGCTGCCCGAAGAAGAGAGAGAGAGAGAGAGGCGGGGGCGGAGGAGAGGAGGCGGAGCCGCCAGCTTCATTTAATTAAATGAACTAACTGTTTTGCTACATTTGCGGCCAGAGACGGCCGGAAAACTACATTAATAATCAAAGGAAACATTCAATTTCTAACATTGGCCGCTGCGCTGCGGCCACTTCGCACATTGGCCGGCCAGAACCCGAAGTGGCCGGCCAAAACTAGAAGTGGCCACACTTCGGGTTCTGGCCGTAACATATATAAAGAAAAATATGTCATGTCAAGCACCTTTCATCATTTACCCCTGCGATTGAGGGACACTAGGACTTCATGCATGCTTGCTTTGCCCCATTAACTGCTGATACAACAAAGTGATATTTACCCCTGCGATTGAGGGACACTAGGACTGCATGCATGCTTGCTTTGCCCTACTAACTGCTGATACAACGAAGTGATATGTTTTGTCTGAATGACACAGATGTCTTACAAACACCATACTCCATCTGTTGTTGTTTCATCCGGTCATTTGCTTTGCATCAAGTGCTCTCCGGACTAACCAATTCTGTTGCTGGCCACTAGAATCCATGCTGTTGCAGACAACCTTCTGGTGCTTTTTCTGGGCCCCTTTTGATTTTTTTGAGGACTGCAGCCTCATTAAGTTCCTGAAAGCAATTGTCGTGGTTATTTGAGCTACCTGTTCTTATATATTTCTATTATGATGTTTTGTATGTTTCTACAGATGTTTTTCTAACTAATAAAAGTTTTTTTAATCTTTTCATGCACCCAAGAGCCAACTCTCTTTTTTCTGCTAGTAAACATATATAAAGCCTGCTGGAATGGGTCAGTTATCCGTGTCTCCAAGCCTATCAGAGCGTTATCGCAGACACGCCTCTTTCACCAGTCTGGCCTGCCCTTGTGTACTATTACCATAACTCCTTCTCTGCCTACCCTTCTTGCTACTTTCATACAGTCACCGCATACGGTGAGGATGCAGCTGCAGACGTTTTTGAGCTCCGCCCACCATATGCAGCAACAACAAATTCTCCAGTCCAGCTCGGAAGTTTCAGCACCCTATAAGACGACCCCCGACTTTTGAGAAGATTTTCCTGGGTTAAAAAGTAGTCTTATGCGCCAGAATATACAGTAATTAGAATATTATCAACCATATTCAGTGATCATTCACGAGATTGGGAACTTTGGTTCTCACGTGAATGAGACATTAGAATTTTGAGACATATTGAATACATTAGACCGCCCACAACAAACCTCCAGTGTGAAAACCCTAAGTAGCCTAAATAAAATGCTGTATATAACCATCTTGTAGGAGGGTAGAAACACAATAGGCAGAAACGCTAGCGTTAAAAGCATATAATGCAAGTCAATGGACCACATTTCAAAAACTTGTATTGCAGAATGCACACATGCGTTTTTTTAAACGCTGGTCTTACTGCATATTTTTCCAAAACACCCATAATGAAAGTCATTGGTGACGCAGAGGTATTGCATTTTAGTGCATTTAAGCTTTTTTTTTTTTAAAGTGAATGTTTACCATTTAAAAAATAAAAAAGTCAGATACTCACCTAAGGAGAGGGAAGGCTCGGTCCTAATGAGCCTTCCCTCTCCTCTCCCGGTGCCCGGTCCCGCGCAGGATCCCCCGTGGCAGTATTCGACCAGTTCGGTCAAATACTGCCACTTCCGCATGCCGAAGGGAGCTTTCAGAAGCCTTCGGGAGCACTCGGACTTCGGAAGACGGGCCGCTCCATACTACGCATGCGTGAGCGCCCTCTATGACGCACTCGCGCGTACGTAGTATGGAGCGGGCCGTCTTCGGGAACCCGAGTGCTCCCGAAGACCTCCGAAGTCCCTGCGGCGGCAGACGCGAAAGGGGGAGCCAGCGCAGCACCGAGGGCACCGGGAGAGGAGAGGGAAGGCTCATTAGGACCGAGCCGTCCCTCTCCTTAGGTGAGTATTCGACTTTTTTATTTTTAATGTGGTACCCATTGACTTTAAAGAGACTCTGAAGCGAGAATAAATCTCGCTTCAGAGCTCATAGTTAGCAGGGGCATGTGTGCCCCTGCTAAAACGCCGCTATCCCGCGGCTAAACGGGGGTCCCTTCACCCCCAACCCACCCCCCGCAAAAGTGTGTCGTGAAAAGGTCGCTGGCTGTCTCTTCCTGGAGGCAGGGCTAACGGTGAAGGAAGACTGAGAGGGGCGGGGGAGAGGCGGAGATACGCGCTGACAGACGCGCGTGGGGCAGGGCTGAGGCGGTTAGCCCTGCCCCAACCAGGAAGCGCTCCCCCGCTGTATGGAGGGGATTTGGGGGATCAGGGACCCCCGTTAAGCCGCGGGATAGCGCCGGTTTAGCAGAGGCACACATGCCCCTGCTATTTATGAGGTCTGAAGCGAGATTTATTCTCGCTTCAGACTCTCTTTAAGTAGGATGATGTATTTTTGCTTAAAAAAAAAAAAACACACAAAAAAAACCCTCATACAATGCGATTTATATACGCGAACCACAAGAAAACACGTGCGGAACAAATACACAAAAGCAAACGCATATGCATCAAAACGCTACCTTTCCCTATGCCTATGTCATCACACAGATGGGTAGATGCCCCGCCCACTCTACCCCATAGGACGTTGAAATTTATAAATGATCTGCATAGCCCTGCCCCCCCAGTCTTTTGTCCTTGGAAACTCACCTCAGCGACGACGGTCTGCAAGCTAGCTATTTTTTAGCTACATCTTTTTGATTAACATTTTTATACCTCTCCCTATCTGCTGTAGTCAGCATTTCTGCCGGTGGCCTCGGCCGGCAGTCCCCCGACAGGCTATAATATAGCTGGGGTAGAGCCTGTAATTTGCTGGTTTAACAGGCTGGGCCAGTATGCTATCAGGCTAAAAGTCTGTGTATCAGTGCCCAAAAAGGAAACTGTCCGCTATGTATAGATGCTAAGTAGCGTCTCATGGTGGCCGTGGAATCTTTCTCACCTGTTTTCTCTGTCTCCTCCGTTATGCGCTCCAGTGGCCGGCGGCTGCGCTCCAGCGGGACTTCCGCATGACGCACTTCCGCCGGAAGTGACGTTGCGGAGCTCGACGGCCGGTGATTGGCCACAACACGGAATTCTGTGTTGGAGGCGGACCTGGGTTATTTAAACCTGCCGCTCAGCGCGCTATGCGCTGGCGGCGTGGATGGTCGGCGTTCTCCGCATCTGCATCCTCCAACCACCGGCACAGGGTACGGAGAGCCTCACTATGGCGGCCCCGGTCGATACCAATACTCAGCAAATGGCAGGTACATACTAATGCTGGATTATCCGCACCAACCAACATTGTTGTTGAAATCATTTTGTTGTATATCTCTACACTCTGTTTTTTTTCTTTCTCTCTCTTCCTCTCATCCGGACTGGATCCTTTTTCATTCTTTTCAGCTGCATTAGCTGGACCCTCTGATTCCACGGCAAATGTAGCAAACCAGCCCCGGGCTAAAAGGTAAGGGGAGGTCAAACAGGTAGGTTCTAGCCCACAACACTGAGTGCTGGACTAAACACAATTTTTTCTTTTTCTTTGTTAGTCCGAAGAAACAGCATAAAAAGAAGAAATCACGATCTAGGTCAAGACGAAGTCCTCAGTATTACTATTACAGAGAAAGAAGTCGTTCGCCTCACAGGCGAAGATCGAGTTCGCCAAGTAGAAGAAGAAAGGGCTGTTGGGCCTGCCACAGGGATGTAATGCCTGGCAAGACGGTGTGTGAGCGATGTTTATCAGAGATGTCCTCGGAGCCTTAACAATCGCTAGTAGACGTATCAGAACTAATTAAAGTAGCGGTCCAAGATTCCATGAGGGAATATATTGCATCCCTACCCTCTCAACCGCCCACCTCAGCGGAAACCCAGCCACAACCAATCCCTGGAGAAGGGAACCTGAATACTGCAGGATTTGACTTTACACTAGTGGAACCTTACGTATGCGCTGTGAGGGAAGCCATACAGTGGGAAGACGACGACTCAGAAAATGGATTGGCAAACACTAGGAAACAGAAAGAGTACTACACACACCTAAAGAAAAAAGTTACACCATTCCCCTTTATGCAGGAAATTTCTGAAATTATTGATGAAGAGTGGGAGAAGATTGAGAAAAAGCCCCCCTTACAGAACCGCATCTCCAAGCTATACCCTATGAAGGAAGACAAGTCGATACGATTAGATAATCCCCCAGTAGTAGATGCCTCGGTGATTAGACTGGCAAAACCGACTACTCTGCCCAGAGAGAACGCAGCCTCATTTAGGGACGCCCTCGACAGAAGAATAGACACAGAGTTAAAGAAAATTTATACAACCTCAGGAGGGGCGACTAAGCCTGCGGTAGCCCTCACGTCTATCGCTAAAGCTATCAAAGTATGGACTCTGAACGTAGAAGAGGCTGTACGTAATGACGCAGAAAAGGAATCAATAATTTCGTCACTGGATGACTTAAAACTTACTTCCGATTTTATAGGGGAAGCGGCGGTGGATATAATTAGAAGCACATCCAGATCGATGGTATACTCGGTGGTGGCCAAACGTGCTCTCTGGTTGAGAGCATGGTCGGCAGATCCTTCCTCCCGCGCCGACTGGTGTAAGATACCATACGATGGAAGATTACTATTTGGAGCAGAAATGGACTCGGCTATACAACGAGTCACGGGAGGCAGATCGGGATTGATTCCTCAAGATAGGAAGAACAAGAAACCTACTTTTCAACAGAATAATTTCCAACAGGCCAAGTATAAGACAAGACAAGACAAATAACATTTATATTGCGCTTTTCTCCTTGCGGACTCAAAGCGCCAGAGCAGAGCAGCAGCCACTAGGGCGCGCTCTATTGGCAGTAGCAGTGTAAGGGAGACTTGCCAAAGGTCTCCTACTGAATTAGTGCTGGCTTACTGAACAGGCAGAGCCGAGATTCGAACCCTGGTCTCCTGTGTCAGAGGCAGAGCCCTTAACCATTACACCATCAGCCAACTGCATGTATAGAAACCCGCGTTCATACCGACCAGGTCGAGAATATCGACGCAACTGGCAGAGTTCGCAAACGACTTTCCAAAGGTCGACTAAGCAGAAGACCACACCTTCGGGCCAGGGACAACAAAAATCCTTTTGAGGGTGTCTCCGCCCAGATTTGCCCAGTAGGAGGGAGATTATGCCAGTTTGGACAAATTTGGGCGGACAACATTACCAATCCTTGGGTGTTGAGGACAATCAACCAAGGTCACAAATGGAAATTTGTGGGAAGACCACCAGGAAACTACTTTATCCCTACACGTATCCCAGTATCACAGGAAAAGAAATTGGTGCTAACTCAATACATCGAGTCCCTTATACTCAAGAAAGCGATAACACCTGTTCCAACTGCGCTAAGAGGAGAGGGCTTTTACTCCCCACTATTTCTTGTCCGGAAAAAATCGGGCGACTGGCGACCAGTTCTGGACCTAAGGAGATTAAACAAACGAATACGACTAAAAAAATTCAAGATGGAAACGCTACAGTCAATTACAAGATCAATCATGATCTCAGATTGGATGATATGCGTAGACTTGGAAGACGCCTATTTACACGTCCCCATACATCAGAACTTCCAGAAATTCTTAAGATTCGCTGTAGGACCGCTCCACTACCAATTTACATGCCTCCCATTCGGGATATGTACCGCCCCACGAACTTTCACCAAAATTCTTCTGGCACTAGTAGCAGTTCTGAGACTGAAGGGGCTTCGTCTTTTTCAGTACCTAGACGACTTGCTACTCCTGGCCCAAGATCGAAAAATACTGTTACGACACAAACAGATCTTGTTGGACACCCTTCAGCACTTTGGTTGGAAACTAAATTTAGGAAAGAGTCAACTGCAGCCGACTCAGGAAATGATTTTTCTTGGAGCACTAATCAAGACACAAGAAAACAGAATAATGCTACCAGAAGAAAAGAGATTGACACTAATATCGAAAGTCCAACGAGTACTGAACGAGCGACAATTGACAGCGAGAGATTGTCTGAGCATTATTGGCTACCTGACATCAACTATACCGATGATCAGATGGGCACAGTGGAACATCCGACCCTTCCAGTGGGGTTTTCTCAAACAGTGGGACAAGAAACGTATGGAACAGACAATTCAGATCACGACCCCTATGAAACAGGGACTGAGATGGTGGAATGTCCAGAGCAACCTGACGAGAGGTCATATGATACAACCTGGCTCTTACGCCATAATTACTACCGATGCCAGTCTGAAGGGTTGGGGGGCGCACTGTCTAACACAGTCAGCCCAGGGGGTGTGGCCTCACACTCCTGCCAACATCCTAGAGTTACGGGCAGCACTTCACGGATTGCAGAGTTTTCGAAATTTAATACACAACAGGCCTGTATTAATGAAAATGGACAATCGAACAGCAGTCTCCTATGTAAAGCGGCAGGGGGGTACGAAAAGCAGGAACCTGCTCTTACAGACGGAAGAGATCTTCCACTTTGCGGAGCACAATGTATGGGACTTGAAATCGGTGTATATCCCGGGTCACCAGAACACGAAGGCCGATTACCTAAGTCGCCATCATATAGACAACGGCGAGTGGACACTCTGCCAGGAGGTATATCGATGGATTTGCAGCCAATTCCAGTTCCCCCAAGTAGATCTAATGGCGACAGCAGTCAATTCGAAATGTGCCAAATTCATGACCAGATATCCTTGCAAAGAGGCGATAGCAACAGATGCCATAACAGCAAATTGGAATTTCGACATTGGCTATGTCTACCCACCAACAACAATGATACCATAACTATTAACACGTCTATTGAGGGAGAGAGTTACGCTCATAGCGATCCTGCCTTTTTGGCCGAATCGGCCTTGGTTCCCCCTGTTATGGGACTTGAAGTTGAAATATCCTCTTCCTCTCCCCAACAGACCAGACCTTCTCCAGCAGGGAGAGGTACACCATCTGGATCCGCAGAGACTCAACCTCATGGCTCGGGTATTGAGGGGAAGAGGCTACAGTCACTAGGCTGCTCTGATACGGTAATACAAACCTTATTACAAGCCAGAAAACCAACGACTAACGCAACCTATAACCGAGTGTGGAATAGATTTGTAGAGTTTGCGGACAGTGAAAGATTCGACCCTTTGTTTCCTCTACCGAATCAAATACTAGCCTTCCTTCAGAAGGGTCTGGACAAGGGACTTGCCTTCCACACCATTAAGGGACACGTCTCTGCCTGCAATCTCTGCACTGACAGGATCTCCTTGGGGTAGTCACCCGCTAATAAAACAGTTTATGAAGGGGATTCTAAAGATTAAACCGCCAAGGAAGAACTTACCGTATTTCCTAAATGGGATCTCCCATTAGTTCTACAGGCACTTACGAAGGAACCATTCTTTCCCCTTCAGGACTGCACACTCTGGAATCCAACATTGAGAGCAGTATTCCTGGTGGCAGTAACATCTGCCAGAAGAGTGTCTGAAATCCAGGCGTTAGGTCATGAAGAGCCATACCTCACCTTTCTTCTGGATCGCGTAGTCCTGAGACCAATTCAGAGATTCATTCCAAAGGTGGCAAGTTCATACCATCTAAACCAGGACTGGATTCTCCCGGTTTTTCTTCAACAGGACTCGGACAACGTGCACCCTCTGGACATTGCAGAATCTCTAAAGATGTATCTTCAGGTCACAAAGGACTTCAGGAAGTCTGACACACTATGGGTGATCCCAACAGGCTACAGAAAGGGACAGCCCGCATCTGTCAGAACAGTGGCCTCATGGATTGTAAAGACAATCCAGACTGCCTACAGACTGACTGGACTTGATCCGCCGGAACAGATCGTCGCACACTCCACCCGTAGTGTGTCGACATCATGGGCGGCAATGAACAGAGTCTCAGCCGAAAAGATCTGTCAGGCAGCTAACTGGTCAAAGATTGACACATTTATCAAACATTATAGATTAGACATGGCTGCTCAGTCCTCAACAGTGTTTGGCAGATCAGTACTAAATGCTACTACTGTACAAATGAATAATTAAAATTGTGTGTGTCAGCATACTTTCGTTCCCTCCCTTCATTTCCTAGTTAACTCCCATCTGTGTGATGACATAGGCATAGGGAAAGCGGAAAATTGTTACTTACCTATCCGTAATTTTCCTTTCCCTGTGCCTTCATGTCATCACACAGCCCCCTCCCTTCTTGTTATCTTCGGTGGTTCCTAGGCTGACGAGACTGGGGGGGCAGGGCTATGCAGATCATTTATAAATTTCAACGTCCTATGGGGTAGAGTGGGCGGGGCATCTACCCATCTGTGCGATGACATGAAGGCACAGGGAAAGGAAAATTACGGATAGGTAAGTAACAATTTTCCGCTTTCCTGCACTGCCTAGTGTGTTCCTACCCCTAAAGGACAACTGAAGTGAAAAGAATATGGAGGCTGCATCTCTGCAGATCTATTTGGCTGCAGTAGTGTCTGAATAACACCAGAAACGAGCATGCAGCTAATCTTGTCAGATCTGACAATAATGTCAGGAACACCTGATCTGCTGCATGCTTGTTCAGGGGCTATGGCTAATAGTATTAGAGGCAGAGGATCAGCAGGACAGCCAGGCAACTGGTATTGCTTAAAAGGAAATTAATATGTCGGCCTCCATAGCCCTTTTGCTACAGTTGTCCTTTAAGTGGTTAGAGTCAACATGGCTCAGACTAGGGGCCCACGTGCAGCAGCGTTCAGATATTCGGAAATCATTAGCAATTTCCAAAGCGCAAAAGTGTTTTTTTGCCGCAATTCCAGAGCAATCCCCTCATTGGCCTGAATGCAATCACTCCAGATCAATTGCAATGCACCACGATCGCAGCGCTGCTGCAGGCTCTCTCCCACGGCCTTTCAGGATCAAAGAGCTTTTGTAGATTCCTAGAAAGCACAAATGCTACCGAAAGCTCTCTAGTTGGCCCATAGGGGTCGTATGAAGGCTGCCATATTGTTTTGCTTTTCAAGTGTAACTGTCAGGCATAAAATCAATTTATTTATAATCTGGTAAAGAAGTAATGATGCTCACCAGGCAATCCAAAAAATAAAAATCACTCTTAGGGCCCATTTTCACTAGCGTGGAAACCGGGCCGAATCCGCAGAGTTTCCCCGCAGGCAAATTGCTCGGGGAAACTGCCATAGGAAATAATGGCGCCGCCGGCCGAAATGCTTGCCCTAGCGATTCGGCCGGCATTGCCCACAGTTTTCGCACGGGAGGCTGCGCGTCCCATAGCCATCTGGGATTCGTCTGCGTACCTGCAGACCCGGAAGTGCCCCGTGCGTCTCCCAGCTGCGCATGGTGGCTAGTGGAAACGGGCCCTTACTTTTCTTCTCCAGAAAACATCATTCCCCAGTTTCCCTGGCTCGTATTTGGTACATCTGCCACACAAAGGAAGTTGCAAGGCATGCTGGGTTTTCTTTTTTACTTTCCCCTCAGACATAACTAATGCAGCCTGATTGACTGAAGCCTCTTTCCCTCCTGGTTTCCCCTCCCACACCTCTGTTCCTCTCTGATTGGCCAGTATTTCCCATGCTGAGACAATGCACTTTCTACTGCAGAGCTGGGTGGGAGTGTCTGAAGACTGGAAGTAGGGCAGGCAATGCCTACACAATCAGTCAGGAGGAGAGTAAGGGAGGAAATGTCAGGATTGGCTTCAAGATACACTGTCAAAATTTTACTATTAAAGAAAAAAAAATCACTAAAATCAAAATGTGGGCAGTGCAATACATACTGTATGGTACAGTGGTTTGCAAAAAGATTCGGCCCCCTTGACGGTTTCCACATTTTGTCATATTACTGCCACAAACATGAATCAATTTTTTTGGAATTCCACGTGGTAGACCAATACAAAGTGGTGTACATGTGAGAAGTGGAATGAAAAAAAAAAATCACACAATTCCAAACATTTAAAAAAAACAAAAAAACTGCAAAGTGGGGTGTGCATAATTATTCAGCCCCCTGAGTCAATACTTTGTGGAACCACGTTTTGCTGCAATTACAGCTACCAGTCTTTTAGGGTATGTCTCTACCAGCTTTGCACATCTAGAGACTGAAATCCTTGCCCATTCTTCTCTGCAAAACAGCTCCAGCTCAGTCAGATTAGATGGACAGCAGTTTTCAGATCTTGCCAGATTCTCGATTGGATTTAGATCTGGACTTTGACTGAGCCATTCTAACACATGTATATGTTTTGTTTTAAACCATTCCATTGTTGCCCTGGCTTTATGGTTAGGGTCATTGTCCTGCTGGAAGGTAAACCTCCGCCCCAGTCTCAAGTCTTTTGCAGACTCCAAGAGGTTTTCTTCCAAGATTGCCCTGTATTTGGCTCCATCCATCTTCCCATCAACTCTGACCAGCTTCCCTGTCCCTGCTGAAGAGATGCACCCCCAGAGCATGATACTGCCACCACCATATTTGACAGTGGGGATGGTGTGTTCAGAGTGATGTGCAGTGTTAGTTTTCTGCCACACATAGCTTTTTGCATATTGGTCTCATTTGACCAGAGCACCTACTTCCACAGGTTTGTTCTGTGTCCCCCCACATGGCTTGTGGCAAACAGGACTCCCTATGCTTTTCTGTTAACAATGGCTTTCTTCTTGCCACTCTTCCATAAAGGCCAATTTTGTACAGTGCATGACTAATAGTTGTCCTATGGACAGATTCCCCCACCTGAGCTGTAGATCTCTGCAGCTCATCCAGAGTCACCATGGGCCTCGACTGCATTTCTGATCAGCGCTCTCCTTGTTCGGCCTGTGAGTTTAGGTTAATGGCCTTGTCTTGGTAGGTTTACAGTTGTGCCATACTCCTTCCATTTCTGAATGATCGCTTGAACAGTGCTCCATGGGATGTTCAAGGCTTTGGAAATCTTGTTGTAGCCCAAGCCTGCTTTAAATTTATCGATAACTTTATCCCTGACCTGTCTTGTGTGTTCTTTGGACTTCATGGCGTTGTTGCTCCCAATATTCTCTTAAAATCCTCTGAGGCTGTGACAGAACAGCTGTATTTGTACTGACATTAGATTACACACAGGTGCACTCTATTTAGTCATTAGCACTCATCAGGCAATGTCTATGGGCAACTGACTGCACTCAGACCAAAGGGGGCTAAATAATTACACACCCCACTTTTCATTTATCTGTAAAAAAAATAAAAAATGTTTGAATACATGTATGATTTTCGTTCCACTTCTCACATGTACACCACTTTGTATTGGTCTTTCACGTGGAATTCCAATAAAATTAATTCATGTTTGTGGCAGTAATGTGACAAAATGCGGAAAACTTCAAGGAGGGCCAAATACTTTTGCAAACCACTGTAAGTAGAGCAAATATCTGCTTGTTCCACAAAGAGGTCAGCGCTCACAGTTTACCCCAATGGGCCCCCCCCCTGTCACCTGTTCGCCTCCTCTTAAAAGTAAAAAATATATGCCACAAGAGGTAGCGCTCACGGTGTTCAGTTGGTTAAGGTTGACTCACCCTCAAGGGAGAAAACACATCTTAACCACCTTAGCGGTATGGACGAGCTCAGCTCGTCCATTACCGCCAGAGGGTGCCGCTCAGGCCCTGCTGGGCCGATTTTGATCAAATAAAGAGCAGCACACGCAGCCGGCACTTTGCCAGCCGCGTGTGCTGCCCGATCGCCGCCGCTCTGCGGCGATCCGCCGCGAGCAGCGGCGAAAGAGGGTCCCCCCAGCCGCCTGAGCCCTGCGCAGCCGGAACAAATAGTTCCGGCCAGCGCTAAGGGCTGGATCGGAGGCGGCAGACGTCAGGACGTCGGCTGACGTCCATGACGTCACTCCACTCGTCGCCATGGCGACGTAGTAAACAAAACACGGAAGGCCGCTCATTGCGGCCTTCCGTGTTACATGTGGCCGCCGGAGGCGATCAGAAGAACGCCTCCGGAGCGCCATCTAGTGGGCTTTCATGCAGCCAACTTTCAGTTGGCTGCATGAAATAGTTTTGTTTTAATTTAAAAAAAACCCTCATGCAGCTGCCCTGGCGATCTTAATAGAACGCCAGGGTGGTTAAAAAACCTTTAACTAGAAATGCCAATAGGTGCAAAAGACCAAGTGCAAGAGGCCAGACTCAGTACTGTGGAAACTACTACATACATTTACCATCCGGTGCAATCCCTGGTAAAATTGTTTCTAGACCATAACATAGATTGACTTATATTAACCTAGTCAGTTTAAAGTCCAAGTTCAAGAGACCTAAAATCTATCTAGCATAAAATACATGATATTCCTAACTAATATCAGCATATAAGGCATAGGAACAGTTTCTTCACATCAATTTCCCAAAATGCAGCATCCAATGTACTTCTATCGATTTCAGACAGGTCACCTCCACCAGCACCCTTTGTGTGCCACTCACCCCTGTCCTAGACCAACCAATGGTCTATATGAGCCTTGGGACCGTTCCCGGGTCGTCCCCCACCACTCCAGCAAGTATAGTCTCCACACGCCACCAGTAATAGAGGATAATCTTCATATGATGAATACCTCAGCAAGAAAAAACCTCCATAGCGTAATACTGTTAAAAACTATTGATTTATAAAAAGCAATTGCACTCACATGAGCTCGGATAAAATCAGCGTTTGAGTAATTTGATTACACGGGCTCTCTCCCGTTTGGTGGCCAGGCTGGCAGGCTCCTGTCAGTGTTCCCCCTTCGTTTCCGCCGCGCGCACGGAATACACACTGGGATGCCACACACGCCTCCTCGCCTCTGCTCACCCTCGCAAAGATTCCCACTTCCGCATCAGGCTCCGCCCGATCGATTTCGTCACTCAGTGACTCATCAGGGGCATCCGTGGCGGAAACGAAGGGGGAACACTGACAGGAGCCTGCCAGCCTGGCCACCAAACGGGGGAGAGCCCGTGTAATCAAATTACTCAAACGCTGATTTTATCCAAGCTCATGTGAGTGCAATTGCTTTTTATAAATAAATAGTTTTTAACAGTATTACGCTATGGAGGTTTTTTCTTGCTGAGGTATTCATCATATGAAGATTATCCTCTATTACTGGTGGCGTGTGGAGACTATACTTGCTGGAGTGGTGGGGGACGACCCGGGAACGGTCCCAAGGCTCATATAGACCATTGGTTGGTCTAGGACAGGGGTGAGTGGCACACAAAGGGTGCTGGGGGAGGTGACCTGTCTGAAATCGATAGAAGTACATTGGATGCTGCATTTTGGGAAATTGATGTGAAGAAACTGTTCCTATGCCTTATATGCTGATATTAGTTAGGAATATCATGTATTTTATGCTAGATAGATTTTAGGTCTCTTGAACTTGGACTTTAAACTGACTAGGTTAATATAAGTCAATCTATGTTATGGTCTAGAAACAATTTTACCAGGGATTGCACCGGATGGTAAATGTATGTAGTAGTTTCCACAGTACTGAGTCTGGCCTCTTGCACTTGGTCTTTTGCACCTATTGGCATTTCTAGTTAAAGGTTTTTTAAGATGTGTTTTCTCCCTTGAGGGTGAGTCAACCTTAGCCAACTGAACACCGTGAGCGCTACCTCTTGTGGCATATAAATATCTGCTTGTGTTTTCTTTTTGAGATGGTATGCAGACTAGTGATGGGAAAGCAGACGCAAATAACTTCAAGGCAGGTAGAGAAATGCAGAAAAGTCGGCACTGCTGGTACTTCGTACATTTATTCTTCACAAGTGGCAAACATCATATGGATACATGCATGAAAAAAAGTATTGGACATACCATATTGTTGGAGGCTGTGACAGGCTTGTAGGGAGTGTGAGGGGCGGCCCCAATAGGCGGAAATACACCGCACGGAAAGGTATATGACCCGGCCAGCCCATCCGCATTTTACAGCCTCCGTAGAAGCGCATTGCCAGCGCGAAACGGCCGTAAGGCTACTCTGTGCCCTGCACCCACCACCTGTCACAGCCTCCAACAATATGGTATGTCCAATACTTTTTTTCATGCATGTATCCATATGATGTTTGCCACTTGTGAAGAATAAATGTACGAAGTACCAGCAGTGCCGACTTTTCTGCATTTCTCTACCTGCCTTCAATTGATTCTATCCACAAGCCAGAGCACGCTGTCTCCGTGTTTAGAGGCTGAAGCTCCTGCCGAAGATCCCTCCTATATGCCTAGTGTACTGTAGTGCCGACCCTTTCCTCCTCTTCCTCCCTCCCCTCAAGCAAATAACTTCAAATTGATGCAAAGTTATATAATTTTTTTCATACAGCTTGAAAATGTACCAATCAAATCCCGCTGTGGTTAAATTCGATTGGTTCATTTTCAAGCTGCATAAAAATTTGCACCAACTCAAAGTTATTTGCATCTACTTGACCATCACAAATGTAGACAGCTCCTCTTTAAATACCCCTGAAGACCAACATTACCTGGAGTGTCCACATACTGCTCGTTACCATCCACATTCCCAGTAATATGCATCAGGATCCTCCAATCGAATACTAAACTGGGTACAAGGACACCAGAGGACAATGAGCAACACACCCACTCAGGAGGAGGTCATCTAGCTTGGCATGGGGCAAGGTTTATCCAATATTCAGAAGGTACTTTAAAGGACAACTGAAGCAAAAAGTATAAGGAGGCTGCCATATTCATTTACTATACCAGCTGCCTGGCTGCAGTAGTGTGAACACCACCAGAAACCCACATGCAGCTATTCTTGTCGGATTTGTCAAACACCTGATCTGCACATAATGTGCACACTAACACCAGCCTTTGTTGCCCCATGTGCCTCCAAGACCCCCCCCTGCACGCCGCTATACCCTCCCCGCAGTGCTGGCAACACACAGCATGTCACCAGCACAATGTTTACCTCTCGCCTGTCTATTAGCACCACTCCCCCGTATCGGCGCTACCTGCCCGCGTCCGTTCCATCCCGCTGATTGGAGGGAAGGAACACGGGCGGGTAGCGCCGATGCGGAGGAGCAGCGCTAACAGACAGGCAGAGGTATACATTGTGCTGGCGACGCGCTGTGTGTCGCCAGCACTGCAGGGGGTATAGCGGCGCGCAGGGGGGGGGGTCTTGGAGGCACACCATGGGGCAACAGAGGCTGGTGTTAGTGTGCACAACCAGCCTCTGTGCCCCACTAGCATAAGTAAATCCCACCTCGTGTTCTCTTTAAAAGGAAACATGGCAGCCTCCATATACCTCAGTACAGTTCTCCTTTAATATGCCTGCTTCCATGAAAGCAGGAAGTAGATACTGTAGATTTGTATCAGCTGTAACAAAGAAATGTTTCTCTTTAAAAGGTTAGTAAGCTATCGTTTAGGGCAGAGAGGAAGTTCTGAGTTCAGGTACATTTTAAAAAGGAAAAAAAAATATGGCAGCCATCCCTCTTGATTCAGTTGTCTTTTAAACAATACCAGTTGCCTGGCAGTCCTACTGATCTCTTTGGCTGCAGTAGTGATTGAATCGCGCACCCAAACCAAGCACGTAGCTAGTCTTGTCAAGACTTCAGTCAAAGCACCTGATCTGCATGCCTGTTCAGGGTCCATAGCTTAAAGAGGAGCTGTTAGGTATAGGGTCTCAGAGAAAAAAAAAAACACATATATCAGTAGCTAAACATTGGCTGTACTTACATTACATATGCATGTCACTGTCCACGTTTGGATTTCACAGAATTTTTATATAGTATTTGCAGAGATTGATGCTCCTGACAGCTCATGGCAGGTTCCATGTTTGTCTGTCTCCTATGAAGCCAATTGTGATGTAATATCCGCCCTTACCTTGCTTCCTCATGATTCGACTCACAAAAAAAAGGTCCTTCCCGGTCTACTGATACTAAACAAACTGAGGCCAATCTAAAAATCTCCTTTTTACCTTCTGAGTCTCTAAAGCAGACTTGAACTCAGAACTTCCTCTAACAGATAAACAGTATAATAACTTAATAACCTTTAGAGAAAAATATTTGTTACAGCTGATACAAAGTTGACACTGCAGATTTATTGCAGTATGTGTCTGCCTCCATGAAAGCAAGAAGTAAACATCCTGTGATTACAAGTTAGCTGCTCTGCTGTGGCAGTAAGCTGACAGATCAAATTACAGTGGTGATTAGTCACAGAAGCCTCAGCAATTCAGATCCAAAGGTCATACATGCAGAGCTGGGAGCCACACACCCCTTTTCCCTGGTTACCATAAACACAAATGCACAAGACAAGTCACTGAAGGAAGGAGTCGGCAGGTGAAATAGATGGAAGTTTATTCTAATAGCTTTAATTACAGTGCTTGTTTGTCCAAATGAAAACAAGTTTACAAAAACAGTCGATTACGATTGGTTTACTGAAAGCGATAAGATTCCACATCACTAAATGAACTGGCTCCACCCAGCTCCAGCGTTTCAGTGTTGATCAGAGATAATAGCAATAAAATAATAAAAAAAAAAAAAAGTTTGTTATCAATGGCAAATCAGAATCTTGCAGCATGAGGCACGCCACACAGGGAATGATTCCATACAGGATTGGGGGGGTGGGGGTGGGGCGGGGAATGAGGAGGAGTCTGCGTTCTGCTATGGAATGACTGCACTGGGCGGGGTTCCTAGGCCTGAGGGGAGAGCTGTGTGTGGGTCAGAGCTGTAAAAACAGGTCAGGTTCGCAGTGAGGGATTCTGGGAGGGCCTCAATCACAAAATTGTCAGGGTTCTTGGCCACACTTAAAGCAACTTGGGGCTCAGCCTGTTTCCCGCTGCCCACAACCCGATCAGAGGACCGTTACTGCCAGGTGACATGCTCTCTCTGGGTTGTGCACAACAGGAAGGGGATGGGCCAGAAGTCAGGACCTTGTGGGACCCCAGGGATGCAATTGGAAAATGCAAGTACGGAGGTACTCGCTAAGAGCCTTGTGGTACATGCGAGGTCCGTTTCAAGCAGCTCATGTACCCCCACAAAATTGCATCAAATGATCAATAGCAGATGATTTTAGAGATGCTGGTGATTAGAACTTACCACTAATCAAGTGCCAGGCATGCAATGCGGGGGCCCAATGCTGCCCTCTACAGGTCTGGCATTAGAAGCACCACGATCCAAGGACATAAAATTCAAAAAGCATCCATTTCTATCAACTGGACGACTAGGACTGTAAAACACGCTGTTTCGGGGGTGGTTACGGGTACAGGACTTGCTGAAGAACGTCCAAATCAGCTAACATGCTGTTCATTAAACCTTTCCATGTACACATTGGTATTTAGTTGAAGCAGCAACACTGTGGCCTGTAAAATACGGCCGATATCCTAAAACCGATGCCACCTTACTACATATGTGCAGCTCAGACCAGCGAGCGGGAGCGGTGCTTACGGCAAACATCCATTCATGTACAAAAAGGCCTATACATGCGTACACAGCGACCTGATATCCACACTCTCCCATCAAGGGACACTGTCCTTGGTACACCAGCCCAGTCCACGTTTGCACCAGGACCTTCCTATACAATCGTGATCAATACGTTCATCACTAAAGTGTCAGCAAGACTGCCTATAACGAGGACACCCCAATAATAATGCAAATTGTATGCAACTTGGGACAATCACACACATTTTCTGACAAAGGCGCCGATAGAAAACGCTGGACATTTTTGAGCAACCGCAATTTGCTTTAACAATTAAATCACGTAAAAGTGCTGCATGCGTTTACTGCAAATCGCCGGTGATCACTGCCATATACTTTTAATTGCACTAGCGCTTTTCAAAGCACTAGTGATCGATGTGGATTCGTGAATCTGCAGAAAAACAACCGCAGATCACCCCAGTGTGAATGGGCCTCAATTGTCACGATTTCAAGCAGCAGCTGAACCAGATAAAACAAAAATACACTCGTCGATCAGCCTTAACGGTAAGGTGTACAGCTGGCCTAATTCTAAAGTCCATTTAACCGATAAGAAGCAGCTACCGGCTATACTAGGCAGGCGCCAATCGAAGGATTTTCGCCAGTTTAAGAACGGATGATGGAGAGTGAACGCTTCTCAACGCCGCCGCAATCTCTTCATTCTCCTAACAGTACGACATCTTGTATCAGTCTGACCTGCAGAATCCTAGCTACCCTGACAGGGGGGAAAAAAAAAAAAAAAAAAAAAATTCTAAAAAAACGTATTTTGCATTTTTCAGTGTGATGTAACATAACGGCCCACTTTACATATGCTCTTTGCTGTTTGTAATATCGTACAATAGTTTATCTACAATGTCATTCGAGCACGAACGGAAAGAAACAAAAAAAAAAAAAAAAAAAAAAAAAAAAAAAAAAAAAAAAAGGGGGAGGAGGACCTGTATTTTATTTAACCATGCAAAGAAAGTTTGGTGTTTAACCCTCTGAAGAATAACAATTCAAGCTTCCAAATACTACATCTCTCCCTAACCACGCCTTCAAAACGTAAAGTCTCATAATACATTTTTTTCTTCTCTCCTGAGACTATCATAAGTGATTATTCTGGGTGACGGTTTACTTATTATCCCTGTACAAGGGAGGAGCATCTAGAAGCATTCGGCTAAGCTGCAATGGCTGCTCGCTAGAGAAATACTAATGCACAACTGTCAGCTCATGAGGTAAACCGGCAAATACGTTTTTTTTCTCCCGTGAAAAAAAAAACCCAAACATGCGTAAATTGAAGAGTCCGCGGCCGGGAACGCACCATTTCAGAATAAGAGCTTAACCCCCTCCCGGTACTGGATGGTGGACTGATACGTTAAAAATATAGAGTAATATTGCATAGGAGTACCAGAAACTGCCTCATCAAGAAAAAAAAAACCAACAAAGAAAACAGACTATTTACATTAAATAAGTCACCTGACTGCTCTGGGGCTCTTCAATGCCTCACATGCAGCATGGTGCAAGATATACAGCGGGAAAAAGAAGAAAAACAAAAACAAAAAACTTTATCAGTACTGGTTCCAGCACTCAAGACCGCAAAAGTAGACCAGTTTGCCACGTTACAGAGAAGCGAATAGGAGGGCATGAAGAGGAAATGGGGCGGGGTCAAAAAAGAAAACAAAAAAACAAAAAGAAAAATGATGTTTTGTTTTTATTTCTGGTTTCGAAGCTGATTGGACAGCCAGTCCAGTCCTTCATAGAGACCATCCCCACTAGTGGCACAGGTGGCCTGTATGTACCAGTTTCTATGGCGGAGGGAGTGCAGTCCTAGCTTGTCTGTGATTTCAGCTGCATTCATGGCGTTTGGCAGATCCTGGAAGAGAAAACAGGAGGACAGTGAGTTCCTAGTAACAAGAGCATTAAAGGGAAAATAAACTTGAGATAATGACATTAGGAGACGATAGATACGCAAATCACAGTGAGGGAGGTAAAAGCTGGTGTATTTTTATTGAAGAAATCACATACAGTAACACGGAAAAAGCCACAGGCACAACTGACGCGTGCCACCCGCTTTTTCAAGAGATGTTCCTTAGGAGCTCCCCCTGAATCTCTTGAAAAAGCGGCTTGTGACATTGGGCATCAGTTTTTCATCCGTTCTGCACCGCCACCCGCTCTGTATACCAGTCACATTCATGTTCCGTCACCTCTTCAGTCCTGTGCACGAGGGAAAGGCCGGTATACAGATCCGAGCCCCAGCAGAAGCTCGGAGGCGCCCTACTGAATTGCAACAAACCAATGAGAATCGCCTTATACCAGGGAGGATGCTCATTGGTCTACTGCAATCCAATGGGAGCCTGATGCTTCGACAGAGCTTGGCTCTGTACAACGATCTTCTGCAGAGCTGGGAGAGCAGCAGCGGAGGAGGAGGACCTGAACAGGACAGTGAAAATAAATTAAAAAAAATGGTGAAACACTGGGCTGTGGAGTCGGTACAAAAATCATCAGACTCCTCAGTTTATCAAACCACTGACTGACTCCGGGTACCCAAATTTGCTCCGACTCCACAGCCCTGGTGGAACACTTGGCAAGCAGCCTAGAGGACACTGTCCCTCATAGGCTTTCATTGGCATCGGCCTAGTCCAGGCGACTCTGAAAGGTCATGCAGGGCCCATACTTGCAATCTGCTCGCAGGAACGGATTCTATTTATTTGAATTGGATCCAGATGCATTCGTACTGAACCATTCAGCTCAGATAAAGGCGGAAGGTTTTTATGTCAATGTGCCTCAGAACAAGCACGGATCTCACTGCCACGTCTGCAAAAGCAAACAAACCCGAACAGCGCACTTGGCCCAGCACAATCTATTCACAGCCGTTCCAGCTTGTGTACCTGCAATCAGGGATGAGCGCCAGATGAAATCCACATGAGTTTCATCCCGATAATTTGTGCAGCTTAGCGGGTGGGGCTAAACTTACCCAGCAGCCGTCTTCTTTAATCTGTCCCCCGCCGTGTCACGTGACTACAATGCTTCCGCCTTCAACCCAGAAAGAGGAAGCTGTGGTAGTCACGTGACTGAATTGTAACGCGGCATGAGATGGGTTAAAGAAGACTGCTTCTGGGTAAGTTTATACCCCCCCCCCCCACCCACCCAGTAAGCTGCACTAATTATCTGGACGAAATCCGAATGAAACTCATTCAGATTTCATCCAAAGCTCATTCTTGCCTGCCATGAGGTGGACTTTACACATTCAGCCCCCCCTCCCCAACACAGGCACTGTATCTCCTCCGAGGACTAGCCAGCGCTGTACCCTGCCTCCCAAGGACACCCAACCACTGTACCCCTCCCCCCCAGGACATGCAATCGCTGTATCTCCCGAGGACTAGCTGGCGATGAACCCCCCTCAGGACACACAAGCACTTTGTCCCGAGGAGTAGCCAGCGCTGTAACCCCCCCCCCCACAACAAACATGCTCTGTATCCCCCCCCTCCCCCAAGGACTAGCCTGCGCTTTTTACCCCCCCCCCCCACCAGCACTGTATGCTTGAGGAACGGATCCACTCACCTGTTTGTTAGCAAACACCAACAACACAGCATCCCTGAGCTCGTCCTCAGCCAGCATCCTCATCAGCTCTTCCCGCGCCTCATTCACTCGTTCCCGATCGTTGCTGTCCACCACAAAGATTAAACCTGCGCAACAAACGCGTACAATAGAGTTCATGGTCACATCAGGAGAGGGGAAATAAAAATTAATACAAATTCTGAAATGCCGGTTAAACAATTGAAGTCACTGCAGGTTTGATTGGTCTTCATTGGTCTGTAATAAATATGCTTACATATACAGCGTCACTGGTCTAATGTTTTTTTTTTTTTTTACAATCCTTATCAAAGATTAGGCAGTATTTGAGTGACGCTGAGTTTCCCGCGCACGCCTCACTTGTAAAGATCTGCAAGAACATGTATTAGGAATGTGAAATATGGCCTTCAGTGCATCCATGAGATCAGATCTGACATTTCCTTCTTGTGACCTCACAGCAGCAACTGTAGGTTTTGGTGGAGATGCCTTACCAATCGGGTTTCCAACATGTAGAAGTTGCACTAGCCAAAACTTTAGCAACCACAGAGCACATCAGTTACGTGTATTGCAGGGTTTGAGGGGGGCAAAGAGACAGAAACGGTCCCATCAAGTTTAAAGAGACACTGTAAAAAAAAAACAAAAAAAAAAACACTCCCCTGGGGGGGTACTCACCTCGGGCGGGGGAAGCTTCCGGATCCTAATGAGGCTTCCCCCGTCCTCCTCGGTCCCATGGCGGTCTCGCTGCAGCCCTCCGAACAGCGACCCGACAGCCTGTTCAATATTTACCTTTCCAGGCTCCAGTGGGGGCGCCGTTGTGGCTCTTCTGACGGAGATAGGTGGAAATAGCCGATCTCCGTCGGGTCCGCTATACTGCACAGGAGCAGGAGACTTGCACCTGCGCAGTAGAGCGGCCTGACGGAGATCGGCTATTTCCACCTATCTCCGTGGGAAGAGCGGATACTGCGCCTGCGCTGGAGCCAGGGAGGTAAATATTTACATCGCCGCCGCTCCGGGAGTATTTTAGCCGCCGCAGGACAGAGGAGGACAGGGGAAGCCTCAATAGGATCCGGAGACTTCCCTCACCCCAGGCGAGTACCTCCCAGGGGAGGTTTATCGTTACAGACTTTAAAGAGACTCTGTATTGTTAAAAATCGCACAAAAGTAAACATACCAGTGCGTTAGGGGACATCTCCTATTACCCTCTGTCACAATTTCGCCGCTCCCCGCCGCATTAAAAGTGGTTAAAAACAGTTTTAAAAAGTTTGTTTATAAACAAACAAAATGGCCACCAAAACAGGAAGTAGGCTGATGTACAGCATGTCCACACATAGAAAATACATCCATACTCAAGCAGGCTGTATACAGCCTTCCTTTTGAATCTCAAGAGATCATTTGTGTGTTTCTTTCCCCCCTGAGGGGGGAGTGCATAGCAGAACCACAACACTGAAAAACTTGGCAGCCTTCCAGACACAGGCTGACAAGTCTGACAAGGGAAAGATACATGGATTTATTACAGAGACTGTGATAGTACAAAGTGCTGCAGTAAGCCAGAACACATTAGAATAGCTTTTGGAACTTGTAGGATGATAAAAAACAGGATGCAATTTTTGTTACGGAGTCTCTTTAATGCTGGGAATACACGGTTCATTTCTGCCGTGCGTTTCTCCTCTCGATCACTTTTGCCGTTCGATTCTGCAGTAGATTCTCTTCCGCTTGTTTTTCTTATCTTTTTCCATTCACTTCTATCAGAAATCGAGCGGCAAAAGAATCGAAATGGAGATCGGACATGTCGGAAATTAGCCATCGAACCATCTTATCAGCTCAAAAACGAACCGTGTATTCCCAGTATTAGGCTGGGTTCAAACTACACTGGATGCATGACTGAGTTCACAGTGGATCCAGAGCCGATTAAGCATACAGTGTCCCTTTTCCGCTACTAACCGCTGTGCATCTTTTCTGCTGACGCCGTTAGTGTCCCACACCTCTGCTGCCACTGTTACTCAATTCCACTGCACAGGACACATATGCTTCTATATAGAACAGAGTCCTGGCAGAAGCAGTATCCCATTGTATTGCAATGAGAATCCTGCCTAGCAACACAGGAGTCTAATGGTGTGTACACACTTGAAAGGATTAATGAAAGATCTAATGCTGAGTACACACGTTGCGATTTCCAGCGCGATCCACGGGATAGATTCGATTTCCAACATGTTCGATCGGGTTTCGATGGATAGAGCCGTCGATTTTGCATATTAAGTATGCAAAATCGACGGCTGTATCCATCGAAACCCAATTGAACATGTTGGAAATAATCAAATCGATCGAACCAATCCCGCAGGAAATAGCAACTTGTGTACCCAGCATTAGACCAATTTTACCCCCTTCCATGTAGTATGAGAGCCATACCTACACAGTCTATTCTATGGAGCTGCACTCCCCATCAGACAGAAATCTTTGCAAGATGCTGCACACAAAGATGCTGTAGACATTCAACAGATCAGTATCTGCAAAAGATCTGTTCCTGCAAAATGCATTCATAGTCTATGAGATCTGCAGATCTCATACACACCTTGTTTAACAGACATTCATCTGCAGATCCATCCTGGTGGATCTGATCTGCAGATGAATGTCTGTTAAACAAGGTGTGTATGAGGATCTGCAGATATAGACTATGAATGCATTTTGCAGGAACAGATCTTTTGCAGATACTGATCTGTTGTGTCTGTACAGCATCTGTGTGTGCAGCATCTTGCAAAGATTTCTGTCTGATGGGGAGTTCAGCTCCATAGAATAGACTGTGTAGGTATGGCTCTCATACTACATGGAAGGGGGTAACATTGGTCTGTGATCTTTCATTAACCATTCAAGTGTGTACACACCATTACTGGTCCTCCACTCAGTGAACCAATGAGAATCCTCCCTGTTGCTAGGCAGTATAATCTTTTTGTAAATCAAGGGGACCAGGCTTCTGCGAGGACTCTGATCTATACACCAGCCAGTGTTCCCTGCAGTGGAGCTGAGCTATGATGACAGCAGCAGCCGTGGAAGACCCGAGATCATCGGACACAGGTGAGTATAGCAGGAAGGTACGCGACGACAAGCGGCTTGCATTGATTCCATCTGTCACCCGCATACTCTGCGATCCAGAAAAAAATGGTGTAGGTTCCAAATTAACGTTCTGTTTACCACAACATATCAAAAACGAATCTTCTGCAGACTGCAGTGTAAACGGACTCTATAAATAACCTATGACCCGCGAGCATGACCCTTTCTCTGATGCAGAAACTCTTTTTCCTGTTAGTGCCAATGGAGCCTTATTTGCTGTACTCCCTACCTATGCTGCAAAGCACCACCGTCTACATTAGACATGAAACGCCGCAGGACAAGAAAAGGAGGCAAACCCTCCCCAATAGGGGGCAGTAATAGCATGCGGGGTTGTAAACCCTTCCTATACTAAAACATTTTATTCCCTAGAGCCAGATTTAAACCAGAGTCTATGCACTGGAACACAGCTGATATGGGGTTCCTGTGGATATTATTAAAGGAATTGTCAAGGGAGAAAAAAAAAAAAAAAGGAGTTTTTACTTACCTGGGGCTTCTACCAGCCCCATGCAGCCATCCTGTGCCCTCGCAGTCACTCACTGCTGCTCCAGTCCCCCACCACCAGCTAGTGCTGCTTCTACCAGCCCCATGCAGCCATCCTGTGCCCTCGCAGTCACTCACTGCTGCTCCAGTCCCCCGCCACCAGCTAGTTCTGCTTCTACCAGCCCCCTGCAGCCATCCTGTGCCCTCGTAGTCACTCACTGCTGCTCCAGTCCCCCGCCACCAGCTAGTTCTGCTTCTACCAGCCCCCTGCAGCCATCCTGTGCCCTCGCAGTCACTCACTGCTCCTCCAGTCCCCCACCACCAGCTAGTGCTGCTTCTACCAGCCCCATGCAGCCATCCTGTGCCCTTGCAGTCACTCACTGCTGCTCCAGTCCCCCGCCACCAGCTAGTTCTACTTCTACCAGCCCCCTGCAGCCACCCTGTGCCCTCGCAGTCACTCACTGCTGCTCCAGTCCCCCGCCACCAGCTAGTGCTGCTTCTACCAGCCCCATGCAGCCATCCTGTGCCCTCGCAGCCACTCACTGCTGCTCCAGTCCCCCGCCACCAGCTAGTGCTGCTTCTACCAGCCCCATGCAGCCATCCTGTGCCCTCGCAGTCACTCACTGCTGCTCCAGTCCCTCACCACCAGCTAGTGCTGCTTCTACCAGCCCCATGCAGCCATCCTGTGCCCTCGTAGTCACTCACTGCTGCTCCAGTCCCCCACCACCAGCTAGTGCTGCTTCTACCAGCCCCCTGCAGCCATCCTGTGCCCTCGTAGTCACTCACTGCTGCTCCAGTCCCCCGCCACCAGCTAGTGCTGCTTCTAACAGCCCCCTGCAGCCATCCTGTGCCCTCGTAGTCACTCACTGCTGCTCCAGTCCCCCGCCACCAGCTAGTGCTGCTTCTACCAGCCCCATGCAGCCATCCTGTGCCCTCGCAGTCACTCACTGCTGCTCCAGTCCCCCGCTAGTTTCGTTTTTGACGACCTCAGGGTTGGTGGGCCGCATTACCAGGGCTGTGGAGTCAGAGTTGGAGTCGGGGCAATTTTGAGTCGTTGATTTCATAAACTGAGGAGTCGGTAGTTGGCTGATTTTTGTACAAAATCCACAGCACTGTTAAGTATTAGACTAAGGAGTCGGAGCCATTTTGCAGGGCTGTGGAGTCGGAGTAGTTTTGGGTACCTGGAGTCGGAAGTTTCATAAACTGAGGAGGAGTCGGAAGATTTTTGTACCGACTCCACAGCCCTGCGCATTACGTCCATTTTTACGCATTCCCGCTGGTGCAGGAACATTAACACAAATTGTTTAGGGCTCTTTCACATCAGAGCTTGCGTTGGAGAACGCTCAAAGCATACGTTTTGTTGTATGCGTTTTAATGCGTTTTGCACTGCAGTGCACTGCAGTGAGTGTGCGTTTTAATCCGTTTTCAATGCGTTACAGGACATAGGAAAACGCAGGTAATTTTTTTTTCTTTTAGTTTTCAACTTTCTACATTGTTCCTCTGTTGCATTCTGGGACTGATTGCCTGCGTTAACGGATTAAAAACGTGCATAGTGTGCGTTTTACATTGACTAACATTGTAACGCATAAAGCTAGCGTTGGCCGAAAAACTGCGCCTGGGTGCAGTGTAACGCAACGCACAAAAAGGCTGCGTTATATGTGAAAGCTAAAATGAAAGTCTATGGAATCAATGGCTAGTAACTACCACCTCCTCCTGCCCAGACTGAGCTCCCATAAGCCCTTGCTACATACTCAGAGTGCCTAGGCACTCTGGAGAAGCTGTGGGCGAGGCTTGTTTAGTTTATAGGGAAATAGAGTATTAAAACAAAAAAAGTATTTGGCTTGAAGAATGCCCTATAAACTATATGAAAGGAACACAATGAGTAAAAATTTATCTCAGATCCACTTTAATTAGAAATCAAAAATAGTCCTTCCTATGAGTACAGACAAGAACAAAAACATCCATCAGGCCCTAGGCAATGTAAGTGTGGGTGCATGTAAGAGTGATGTGCAGGTACTCTGCAGGAGAATGAGTGGATTCTTCCTCTATTACACATTCTTCATGCACAGTCTGAACCAGGTTTACAGGTGCGATAAATGTGCACAATATTCTCAGTGGGTTTACCACAGCTCTGCAGGGAGTGCATATGTAGAGCATAGCACTACTGTGTAACTTAATTTACAGTCACCAACTCCAAATTTAACATATCTAATTGATTTCATGAGCAAAGGAAGTTCATAAATAAGCATCTATTATCGCACTGCGATGAGTTTCAGGACGGCATGCTGCAGATTCTTGCAGCACGCACCAGAATCCTGTGCATGACACAGCTAAGAGTTTCTGGTGTGTATTTGCATCACTATAAATGCCAGTGGAAACCGGCCCTTATTGGTTGAGCTACAAAAGACGCCATGGTGCAGCTTACAAACTCACCTCTGAGGGAGGACAGCATTATCTCTGCTCATAAACAATTATAACAGTTTACAGACCTGCAGGCGCAATGTAAACTCTTTGGTGCCGCTTACCTTGTGTGTTCTGGAAGTAGTGACGCCACAGGGGCCGGATCTTATCCTGACCACCCACGTCCCACACCGTGAAACTGATGTTCTTATATTCTACTGTCTCAACATTAAAACCTGCGGAGGACAAACACTGGCGTTATAAACAGGCACAGCACTGAGGAAGCAGCATATGCGCAGCTAGGTGGCGCTCTCACCTATTGTGGGGATAGTTGTCACGATTTCTCCTAGCTTCAGCTTGTATAGAATAGTGGTTTTACCCGCAGCGTCCAGCCCCACCATCAGGATACGCATCTCCTTCTTGCCAAATAGGCCCTTGAAGAGGTTGGCGAACATATTCCCCATGATGGAAATGTGGAAGTGTCAGGAATGGCAAAGGAAAACCTAGGGAAGGGAAAAAAGGATTGGCTGTAAGTCATGTGACTTCCTGTGTCAGAGGAAGTAGATTTTGAACGTGAACCTAGCCTAACAGTGTAATGGTTTGCCACTCAAATACAGCTGTCCCCAATTTGGTCTGCGAAAGGCTCACACGGCAATGGTTGCGGACAATTTCTATATCTTGTTCACCATTTGATGATTTCAGGATTTCTGAGACGCAGCTCTGTTCATCGAAAAAGGAGAACCTTTAAAAGCACAACTGAAGCGAAAGGAATATGGAGGCTGCCATATTGGTTTCCTTTTAAGCAATAACAGTTGCCTGGCAGCCCTGTTTATCTATTTGGCTGCAGTAGTGTCTGAACCACACCAGAAAGCTAATCTGGTCATCTGACAATGTCAGAAACACCTGATCTGCTGCATGCTTGTTCAGGGTCTATGGCTAAAAATATTAAAGGCACTGGATCAGCAGGACAGCTAGGCAACTGGTATTGCTTAAAGCAGTAGGATCAGCCATACTATTCCAGGGGGGAAAAAAAAAAAACACATATATAAGTAGATAAATACTTGATCTACTTACATAACATGTATTGTACTGTCCACATTTTGATTTCAGTGAATGTTATGTAGTAAATGACTAAAATTCTGTTCCTGGTGGGGGCCATGTCTTTTGCCCACAGTAAAGGCTAACTCGTGATGTCATTTCTGCCCTTTACTTTTTTTTCTTGTCTCCTCCAATCCCTGAGTCACCTCAGCCTTGCTTGTAAACATAAGTGATTAGGGGATTAGGTTTCAGATAAGCAGCTGGCAGGGAAATAAAGGGAAGAGGAGGAATAGATTATAGATAAAAAGAACCCCCAGCATGCAATTCTTTGGCACCGACTACTAAAGAGCCAGTGCTCCTAAGGTATATGATAACTCCAAATCATAACAGCAGAAAACGTTTTGAAAGTTTTGAATGCAGGATTAGCATCTTTATCACTTAATACACTCAGACCTGTTGCTGTTAAAATTTGATTTTTATGGTGAAGATACCGCTTTAAAAGAAAACAAATATGGCAGCCTCCATATAAATCACCTCGGGTTCACTTTAAAGGGGTTTTAAAGAACTGAAGGGAGAGGGATATGCAGGTTGCAATAGTTCTCTCTTTTTAAACAATCCCAGTTGCCTGGCAGCCGTGTTGATCTCTTTGGCTGCAATAGTGTCTGAATCACACACACACTTGTGAGATTGTCAGAAACATCCCATCTGCATGCAAGTTCAGGGTCTATGGCTAAATGTAATACGCTGGGAATACACGGTTCATTTGAGCCATTTAGATGACTCGATAGATCATTTCCGACATGTCCGATCTCCCCGCTCGATCTTTTCGCTGCTCGATTTCTGATAGAAGTGAATGGAAAAAAAAAAATAAGAAAAACGAGTGGAAGATGAGAGAATCTACTGCAGAATCTATGGAACGGGAGAATCGAGCAGCAAAAACAAGCAGTGTATGCCCAGCATTAGAGGCAGAGGATCAGCAGGACTGCCAGGCAATTTGCATTATTTAATAACACAAGTGTCTGTTAGATGCCCGACGATCACAACACGCAGTTGACCTCATCCGGACAGCTTGCCCACCAATCTTCTGCAATCTGTCAGTTCTGCCTATAGCATATTTGTAGGAAATACCTCTGCATGTCTCTGGGTAATGCATCATCTGAGTGACCCAGTTACTTATTCACAGCGGTGTATAATGGACAGCAGTCCCAGCACTGGCCGTGGACCATACACAATGCTGACAGCTCCCTCTAATGAGCAGGGACAGGAAAGAGCGCCCTTTGTTCAAACTCTGAACTCCAGGACAAGTTACAGGCAACTCAGGATCAGAGAGTGAGCCGGAGACCCTCTCACTGCAAAGCTCAGAGACAAACAGGACATTGTGAGCACCAGTGTCAGCAATTCACAGAAATCAGGCCAGCTGTATTCATCTTCATGCTGAAACATGTCCCAATCCTGATAGGCAGAGGGGGAGGGGACGCTTATAGGACTGAAGCACCAACCAGTACACAGGAAATCCTGGAGTAAAGAGCACCTCCCTGTCCTATCACATCCACCTCTACCTGCTCACCTGTCTCAATAGCGCTATGAGGAAATACACAGCCTACTACTAAGTGACCCCTGCTGGAGGGAAATAAAGGCTAAAATAAAAGGCTTTTAGGTTTAGAGAAGGGGGGGGGGGGGGGGGAATCATCAAGGACTGTCAGGATTTTAGGGCAGTCTGTGCTCCCATATTGAGAGACTGATGCAGATCTGTGGCTAATTTGTATTGCTTGTAAATAGTACAACAACTGGAGCACCTGGCGCTCAAACTTAGTACCACAATACAAATCTTGCAAGAGAGTCTCTTCTCAAACCAACATGGACAACGACCATAAAGTTCTTTCCATATGGAAACAATTGCCAGTTCCTTAGTGTATCTGAGTGGCACGGTACCTCTCTGGAGTATGATGGTAATATACCCCAGTTGTAGAAGCCCCTCCTGGCCACAATCCGATCAGTCCCAGGGTTTGGGGAAATCCCTCGGATGCAGCGCGGATCAAGGCTCGCGCGGGGACAGTAAGTGCGCCTTACGGACAGTTCCTTGGTTTATTGCATGTAAAAATGGTTTATTGCATGTAATACATGATACACATTTTTTACATGCAATAAACCAAGAAACTGTCCGTAAGTGTATTCATTTGCGCAGTTAGCCAACTTTGGGCGCAGTCTGCACAATTAGGTTGTCCCCTCTGTGTTTCCGTACTCAGGAAATAGCTGACACTAGCCTGGGTAGCAATTGGAACGCAGCGGAGGACGTCATATCCGACGGACATAGAGGAAGACGCACTTACTGTCCCCGCGCGAGCCTTGATCCGCGCTGCATCCGAGGGATTTCCCCAAACCCTGGGACTGATCGGATTGTGGCCAGGAGGGGCTTCTACAACTGGGGTATATTACCATCATACTCCAGAGAGGTACCGTGCCACTCAGATACACTAAGGAACTGCCAATTGTTTCCATATGGAAAGAACTTTATGGTCGTTGTCCATGTTCGTTTGAGAAGAGACTCTCTTGCAAGATTTGTATTGTGGTACTAAGTTTGAGCGCCGGGTGCTCCAGTTGTTGTACCATTTATCCACTTTAGGGGCTTGAGGACTGGCCCTGAGTACACCTGTGCTGCTCGTTTGTTTGCCAGTGCGCTATTGCCTTTTGTGTCTCCAATTTGTATTGCTTCCCTGCAGGCAGGTAAAACGTTGCCTGTTTGGGCAATGGCTTGCCGGCGATTCCGGATGGCATGCCGCCATTTCCCGCAGCAAACTCCTGAATCCCTATTCGGGTGCCATGTCCAAATCATGGGTTAGTGGATGAGGGACGGAGAGGAATTCTTAAGACCGTTATGCTTGTAGAGTTTTAAAGAGGAGCTGTCAGCAACACTATCTCAGAAAAAAACAAAACAAAGAAAGTATTTCTCTTTTTAACTGTGGCTATTTTGAAGCCAATTCTGATGTCATTTCCTCCCTTACTCTCCTCTGCCTGATTTGCCCGCCCTCCACTATGGAAAGTGCATTGTCTCAGCATGAGAAATACTGGCCAATCAGAGAGGAAAAGAGGTGTGGGAGGAGAAAACAGGAGGGAAGGAGGCTTCAGCTAATCAGGCTACATTAGTTACCGCATTTTTTTGGACTATAAGACGCTCCTGACCATAAGACGCATACTAGACCTGGTGAAGGGACATCTTGTGGATTATGCCCCCTTTGTACCTCATGCCCCCTTGTACCTCTTGTGTCCCCCTGTCACCCCTGTGTCCACTTCTCTCGTGTCCTCCTCTATGCCCCCTTGTGTCCTCCATTTGTATCACTGTGTCCTCCTCTGCAGGGGCACAGTACAGGGAGTACCCGACATTGCGGCAGGTCGGCGGTTTGTATTGGCAGGCATACACAAGTCAGGAACTCCCTGCATTTGGACAATAACATGCAGTGACTCTTCCCCCCCCCCCCCCCAACTTTTGGGTGAGAAAAATTGAGTCTTATAGTCCAAAAAAATACAGCAAGTCTGAGGGGAAAGAAGAGAAGCAAAAAAAAAAATACAAAAGAAGGACAACCCAGCATGCCCTGCAACTTCCTTTGTGTGTACCAAATAAGAGTCAAGCAAACTGGCTTTCACCCCCCTAGTGACAAGGTATTTTTACAATTCAGCACACTGCAGCTATAAGTGTGCTGCACAACCATACAACTTAGCAACTAAATGAGTCTGCCCACCAACAGAGCTTTCTGTTGGTGGGCTATGATCGCTGCTGCAGTCTTTTTCCCCCCATAAAGCAGCATTAATAATTGAGCAATAATAGGGGTGACATTAGTCTTTATATAGCAGAACCAACATCTTCCGCAGCGCTGTACAGAGTATATTGTCAAAGTGTACAAGGCTCAACAGGAATAAACTAACTTACACTAACTAGCGTCAATGTCACTAGGTGGATATTCAGAACAATGCCACGTGGCTAGGAGGTCACACTCCCTGTCCAAGCAGTTGATGTTAGATCCAGCAACTAATAAATCATGAAGTTGATGGTGTCACGACCATCAAGCGCACTCATCTGCCAGCACTGTGGAGTCCGTACAAAAATCCCCCGACTACAACTCCTACTGTTCAATTTATCATTCCTCCGACTCCTCTAATTTCCATATAACAATCTTGTCGGTCAATTGAAAGTATGTAACATAAAAGGCATTTCATCCCTGCCAAAGCTTAGGAGTCAGGCCCAGGCCAGAAATCTATAGCTTAGAGCGGTAACCCCGAGCTGGATCCATGAAAGGTGTGTAATGCGCAGGGCTGCCACAGATCTATCTAGCAGTATGATTTTTAGGCTACTTGCAGACCAAGACGTTGCATTAGGTGCCACGTTAAAGGGAAGGTTCAGGGAGGGTGGCTAAAAAATAAAAATCAATTTCCACTTACCTGGGGCTTCCTCCAGCCTGTGGCAGGCAGGAGGTGCCCTCGCCGCCGCTCCGCAGGCTCCCGGTGGCCGACCTGACCTGGCCAGGCCGGTTGCCAGGTCGGGCTCTTCTGCGCTCCAAGGCCCGGCACTTCTGCGTCCCACGCCGGCGCGCTGATGTCATCGTCATACTGCGCAGTACAGCCAGGCGGACGTCCGATGACGTCACCGCGCCGGCGTGGGACGCAGAAGTGCCGGGCCTTGGAACGCAGAAGAGCCCGACCTGGCCAGGTCCGGTCGGCCACCGGGAGCGGCGGCGAGGGCACCTCCTGCCTGCCACGGGCTGGAGGAAGCCCCAGGTAAGTGGAAATTGATTTTTATTTTTTAGCCACCCTCCCTGAACCTTCCCTTTAAGGTCGCATAACGTGCACCCAACGCATCGTATGGTGCTGCAAGAGAGGACGGTAGAGTGAGCCGTGTTAGGCGGCTCTATCCCTATAAGGTTTCCCAAAGTGGCGCTGATTGGCCGGCGGGACCACGTGATACGGAGCGAGACACTCCGCATCACGTGGTCCCGCCGGCCAATCAGCGGCCGCCAGTGCAGTGAATATTAAGTAGCCATGTGCGCGGCTACTGTAGCTGGCTCTCCCCGCCCCCCACTGCGAATGTGCAAACAGTCCAACACGGCTATAGCCGCTCTAAGGCCGTAGCATGCTGCACTTTCCCGACAACGTGCAGCGTTACATGTAACGCAACGTGGGCTGTGTGAACAGCCCACTTGTGTTACATTGCTGTGCGTTGGGGGAGCGTTACAGGCGCACTAATGTGCGCCTGTAACGTCCCTGTGTGGAAGCAGCCTTAGGGTCTAAAAGCTTGATAAAAACTGCACTGCTTTTAGCCAACATCTGGAAATAAATTATACCACCAAGGAGGTTAAAAGGACACCTGAACTGGGATGGATATGGAGGCTGCCATATTTGCACATTGCCTTGCTGTCCTAGTTCATGAACTACAGACTCCTATGGAAATTTGCAGTCTATTCTTAAGATACCCGAGGTGACCTGTGACACGATGAGATAGACATGGGTATGTACAGTGCTCAGCACACAAATAGCTATGCTGTGTTCCTTTTTTCTTTCTCTGCCTGAAAGAGTTAAATATCAGGTATTTGAGTGGCTGACTCAGACAAGTGACTACAGTGTGACCCTCACTGATAAGAAATTCCAACTACAAAACCCTTTCCTAGCAGAAAATGGCTTGAGAGCAGGAATGAGATAAAAAGTGTCAATAGTTCATAGATTTTAGCTCTGGCATACTTCAATGAATGTGTCATTGAGCAAAAACAAAATATTTAAAACTTAAATTTAAACTAAATAAAACTGGAATATCAAAAAGTCATTTTTAGGAGAAGTAATATAGATACAATTGTTTATTTCATTTGTTTATTTTCTCCTTGGGTGTCCTTTAACCACCCTGGCGTTCTATTAAGATCGCCAGGGCGGCTGCATGAGGGTTTTTTTTAAATAAAAAAAAAACTATTTCATGCAGCCAACTGAAAGTTGGCTGCATGAAAGCCCACTAGATGGCGCTACGGAGGCGTTCTTCTGATCGCCTCCGGCGGCCAAAACTAACACGGAAGGCCGCAATGAGCAGCCTTCCGTGTTTGGCTTCTCCTGTCGCCATGGCGACGAGCGGAGTGACGTCATGGACGTCAGCCGGCGTCTTGACGTCAGCCGCCTCCGATCCAGCCCTTAGCGCTGGCCGGAACTATTTGTTCCGGCTGCGCAGGGCTCAGGTGGCTGGGGGGACCCTCTTTCGCCGCTGCTCGCGGCGGATCGCCGCAGAGCGGCGGCGATCGGGCAGCACACGCGGCTGGCAAAGTGCCGGCTGCGTGTGCTGCTCTTTATTTCATGAAAATCGGCCCAGCAGGGCCTGAGCGGCACCCTCTGGCGGTAATGGACGAGCTGAGCTCGTCCATACAGCTAAGGTGGTTAAATACCTGAAAATATTTAAGTGGACCTGAAAACAGGATTGAGTCTGACGAAGGCTGCACAGCCGAAGGCTTGCTTACTCTTATTCTTTGAAGTTGGCCAATTAAATTGTATCATTCTGATTCAAACTTCTTGCTTTTACTTATGGCTAACATGGTGCAATACTCTACTTCTCTTAAAGGGACTCCGAGCACCTCTCTTGGGCATGCCTTTAAGTCAGACGACTTCCAACAGTCGTGCTATGACCCCTCTGGAAGAGCCTCTTGCAATGGCCATGCGTGTCACTTCCTCCTCCTGCTTCATTCAGTGATGCACTTCTCTAACAGAGAATACAGCGGTGACCCAAAAGTTATAAAATAGCCAAGATGGCAGCCGCAATTTTTAGATTGAAATCGAACAAACACTATTTGGTGTAGAACGGCAATTCAGGCATCAAATGAAAGAGGAGATCACAAGGTATGCATCTTTAAGTACTGGTCCGGGTCTTAAAGGCATACCCATGAGAGGCGCTCGGAGTCCCTTTAATTCATGTACCCTGGTCTTTAAATGCATCTCTTGCCCTCTCCTCTAAACTTTCTTCAGGTTCCTCCCACCCATTCCCACAATTTCCTGCTTCTTATCCATCTGCTTCCCCCACTGTGATCTCTGACCTCCATTTAGCCCAGTGTTCTCCCCAGAATTTTTTTCCAGCCGGGTGGCATGAAATAGTAGCCGGGTGGCATGAAAAAGTAGCCGGGTGGGGCAAGTTGAAAATGCAGGGCAACTGTGCTTATAGCATAGGAGGAGGTGAGAAGGTGAGCCGATGACAGCCGGGTGGTCACCAAATCTAGCCGGGTGGAGCACCCGGCTAAAAGAGCCTGGGGAGAACACTGTAGCCACTTCTCTACTTCATGTGCCAGAACTGGTACCCACCTCCCAAAAATCTCCAAAAGATAATCTACAGCAGGAACCAATCTCTGTGCAGAATACTAAACCATGCATGCCAACCACTCCACACCTAACCAGTACAACACACCCAGCTTATCCCCAAGTCACCTCTGTGACAGTTCCAGCATGGCAATCACCCTACCTATGTGACACAGTAACATCAAGGGACAAGTCTCAGGCGCGCCTCCCCAGCCACCCCTCTGTGGGCAAGACCTGGCCCCCCTTAGGCTCACCTCTGTGGGGCAGTCCCAGCCCCCCCCCCCCATGCTGACCCCCCTGTGGACCTACCCCAGGCTCCCCTAACAGGATCAGTCCCAGCCCCCCCACGCTGACCTCTCTGTGGATCTGCCCCAGACTCTCATCTCAGTGGACCAGTCCCAGGCTCCCCCCATGCTGACCCCTCTGTGGACTAACCCCAGGCTCCCCTCAGTGGACCAGTCCCAGGCTCCCCCCATGCTGACCCCTTTGTGGACAAACCCCAGGCTCCCCTCATCTCAGTGGATCAGTCCCAGGCTCCCCCCATGCTGCCCCTCTGTGGACCTACCCCAGGCTCCCCTCATGCTGCCCCTCTGTGGACGTACCCCAGGCTCCCCTCATCTCAGTGGACCAGTCCCAGGCTCCCCCCATGCTGCCCCTCTGTGGACCTACACCAGGCTCCCCTCATGCTGCCCCTCTGTGGACCTACCCCACGCTCCCCTCAACTCAGTGGACCAGTCCCAGGCTCCCCCCATGCTGCCCCTCTGTGGACCAACCCCAGACTCCCCTCATCTCAGTGGACCAGTCCCAGGCTCCCCCTATGCTGACCCCTCTGTGGACAAACCCCAGGCTCCCCTCATCTCAGTGGACCAGTCCCAGGTTCCATCCATGCTGCCCCTCTGTGGACCTACCCCAGGCTCCCCTCATGCTGCCCCTCTCTGGACCTACCCCAGGCTCCCCTCATGCTGCCCCTCTCTGGACCTACCCCAGGCTCCCCTCATGCTGCCCCTCTCTGGACCTACCCCAGGCTCCCCTCATCTCAGTGGACCAGTCCCAGGCTCCCCCCATGCTGCCCCTCTCTGGACCTACCCCAGGCTCCCCTTATCTCAGTGGACCAGTCCCAGGCTCCCATCATGCTGCCCCTCTGTGGACCTACCCCAGGCTCCCCTCATCTCAGTGGACCAGTCCCAGGCTCCCCCCATGCTCACCCCTCTGTGGACCAACCCCAGGCTCCCCTCAACTCAGTGGACCAGTCCCAGGCTACCCCCATGCTGCCCCTCTGTGGACCAACCCCAGACTCATCTCAGTGGACCAGTCCCAGGCTCCCCCCCATACTGACCCCTCTGTGGACCTACCCCAGACTCCCCTCAGAGAATCAGTCCCAGCCTCCCTCCCCCCAAGCTCCCCTCTGTGGACCTGCCACAGCCTCCCTCTCCTGTGAGGATGACACACCGGCCCTCCCCAATCCGCCTCTCTCCTCCGGCACAGTCCCGGCCTCCCCCCGGCGCTGCTGCGTGGTACAGTCCCGGCCTCCCGGCCTCCCGGCCTCCCCCCCCCTGACCCGCAGCTCCAGCACAGCCGCGGCCTCCCCTCCAGCTCACCTGTGTGGGACAGTCCGTGCCGGTCGCCTTGGCGCTACGAGGCGTTGGTTTCTCCGGCACAAGATGGCGGATCGCGGCGGCCACGTCACTGGCACAGAGAGCGCGCTGCGTAATGAGCGTGCGTCACTGACATGGCGGCTGGACGCAGGGCGGAGCTCCAGGACTGACGTGGGCGGGGTCATGCAGTGACTGACAGAAAGGGCGGGGCTCGGCGCGAATGACGAGGACGCAGCGGGAATGATCACATAAGCTGAATCGAGAGGAGGTGGGGTTATAGCTGGATGAAGGCGGAGCAAGAGGGCGGGGCTTGGCTGTTGATTGATTGGAACAGGTAAATGAAGGGGCGGAACCTCAGGATGTTGAGGGGTGGGGCTATGTGGCAGCAAGTGGTGCGGGGCGGGACCTTAGGATGATCGAGGAGGCGGGGCTACAGCGTAGTGAGGAAGTGGGGCACGTAGAATTCCGAAGAGCAAATACAGGAAGGAAGTGGAGAAAGTAGTACAGATGGTAATAGAGGGGCGTGGCTACAGAGTGAACAACGAGAGGCTGGGAGTGGAGGACAGAAGGCGGGGCTGCAGAGGGAATGGGAACTTGTCAGGGGCGGGGTTACGCAGTGATGATTGGCAAGGGTGGGGATGCGCGGTGATGGCTGGCAGGCAAGAGGCGGGGTTGCGCGGCGATGCTTGGCAGGGGGCGGGGTTACTGGTCACTCCCGGAAGAGGAAATAGCGGTTGCTTGGTTTCTTGTCTCAGGGCCTTGCTGTTACCATGGGCAACCAGAAGCTTTTTGAGCCCAGGCTGCTGTCCTTGTGTACTACAAATACTGCCATTATTACAATTTAAGTCCAGCGCACATCTCTTGTTTGCAATACAAATTAGTCCCAAATCAGATGTCCTTAATCATAGCTTCAATCTTCTCCGATTCCACCACCAGAAATCACCAATATAAAACGCACTCACCAGATACAAGGCTGCAGCGGTTAGCCTTGCCCCAACCAGGAAGCGCTCCCCCGCTGCACCAAGGGGATTTGGGGGTGAAGGGACAGCGGCGTTTTAGCAGGGGCACACATGCCCCTGCTAACTATGAGGTCTGAAGCGAGATTTATTCTCGCTTCAGACTCTCTTTAATGCCGATTTTTGTTCCAGGGTATCTGTTGGGGGCCCCCAGGTTTATTTTGCCCTGGGGCCCCATTGTTGCTAAAACCGGCCCTGCCATAGGCGCTAATGAAAATATCGGCCATTAGGTGCCCTAAGACAGAAATTTAGGTGCACAATAATGATTGTTATCAAAATTACATTATAGTTTTTGAATTTTTTTGAATCGTTTTGAAAATAAGAACCAGTGACATAGCAATAGGGGTTGCAGAGGTGTCGACTGCACCAGGGCCCTGGGGCCAGAGGGTCCCTGTTGGGCCCTACCTACCTCAACCGCAGTATTAGCGCTTTATTGGTCCTGTGCTGGTAATCACTTTTATAGATGCTTTGAATGATAATAATCATTAACAAACTGTTCCCCATCCCCTTCTGGAACCTCTGACACTGGTTGTCCTTGGCAGGTTTTGGTGCACTGTATCAATTGTTATTTACAGAGTGCATAGGGGGGTCCCAATGTAAAACTTGCACCGGGGCCCACAGCTTCTTAGCTACACCACTGATAAGAACATTATAGTTTTTTAATGTTTTATATTTACATGTTATTGGTTTTAGGTGTCAGGATGGGAGGTTTTAGGGTTAGGCGCCAGGAAGGGAGGTTTTAGGGTTAGGCGTCAGGAAGCGAGGGTTCTGTGTGAGAGTAGGGTTAGGTTAAGTTGTAGTAAAATATTGTTTACTGATATTTTATTGCAATAATTTACACTTTAAAGCAGATCCAAGATGAAAAAGTAACTATAACAAGTAACTTGTCCATATATCTTATCAAAAGTTTAGATAGTTTACACAGAAAATCTAGCTGCAAACAGCTTCAAAAGTTTATGATTATTTATTGCTGTGATACAATGAGGGCAGCCATGTTCTGTTTGTCACACTACACTGAGACAAGCTGATAGCATCTCCAGCCCTCAGCCTGTGAAAAATGTTTACTCCCCCCTCCTTCCCTCTGCCTCTGAAATCTATGGCTAATAACCTCCTCTTCCTCCTGCCCAGACTGAGCTCCCATATCCACTTGCTACAGTGCCAAGGCTCTCTGAAAAGCTGTGGGCGAGGCGTTTTTAGTTTATAGGGAATTAAGGCCCATACACACGTCGGACCCGTTGTTTGGATGTCCCGTTGTTCCCGACGGAATGTACACACGCCCGATTTGACGTCCGGACGACTGAATGACGGGTCGTTTAAAAAAATCCGACGTGTGTATGGGCCTTTAGGGTATTAAAACAAATCAAAAAAGTATTTGGCTTGAGGAATGCCCTATAAACTATATGAAAGGAACACAATTATACAATGAGTAAAAGTTTATCTCAGATCCACTTTAAAAACAGATAATATTGGTAGATATTAACAATAATTTTATTATTGAAAACGTAGTCCATTTTCCTCACGCCCTCTTTTCATGCACGCCTCATCATGGGCACTTCCTGCTCGTGGCAATTTGGTCGCAATCACTAATTTGCAAGAAATAGGGGACACAGCAAGAAACGCTGCCAGCACCATCAACTGAATAGATAGTAAAGTTGAGTGAGCAGAGACAGCAGCCGAGGAGAGTGCCATGGCTGAAGCCCAGCGGGCGAGGGGCCTGGTATGTCATTTTATCCTATTGTCACCCACTGGGTCCTTTATTGCTTACAATTTAGTGGACACTAATTGCCACAAGCCAGGGAACTGCAGGGGGTCTATGAGGCTGGGAACACACTAGGCAGAAACGCTAGCGTTGCAGAAAACGCTGGCGTTTTTGCTGCTAATGAAAGTCTATGGGCCGAATGTAAAACGCATATTTGTGCATTTTACGTTGTGCGTTTCTGAAAACCCACAGCTTGCTGCATAGTTTTCAAAAAAGCACATAACGTATCTCAATGGAGACGCAGAGGAATGCGTTTTTAATGCGTTTTTTTTTTTAATGTTACTGTATTTTATTCAATCGAATAGGTAAGTTAATAAATTAAGAAAACGCAAACAGCAAATGCACCAAAAATGCTTGAGAAACGCACCCTCGAAACACAAACAAAAACACAGCAAAAAAAACAAACAAAACAGTGCAGAAAAAAGCTTATTGTGCTCCCAGCCTTGGGTTTTTCTGCTGGGTCACCTCAGCAAGACTACTGCCTTTGCTCTTATTATCATTACTTTTTATTTATATAACTCCCAACATCTTCCTTAGTGCTGTACATAGTACAAAAGAGACAATAATGAGGAGCATAGATACATGAGCAGTTCAATACGCTGTACAATAAAGACATCCAGTGACACAAGCACTCTCCTCTTCATTCGTTTAAGGGACTCCAACGTCTTGTCACCATATGTACTTTTGCACACCAGATGTGTCTGTCACTTTCAGCTTTTGCACAGGCATGGTCATAGCTTCACATATGCTGTTTATCCAACTTAGCCTCTGCCGTCCTTTTCTTCTTTTGACCTCAAATGTTCCATTCGTCAAGGAAGTACAAATACATACAATTGATCCGTGCCCTTGCGAGCTTTCAATTTAGGGGGTAGTGGGGTGGAGCTAGGGGTTAGCGAATCCAGCAGTGAGGCTTAAAGAGAACCTGAGGTGGATCTTCGGGGGGCAGATGGGACACTGAGGCATGTCCTCTACTTAATGACATGGTTCTGTGTCCCCCAACCGCCGCTCTCTGCCCCCCACCGCTGCATTATAGCCAGCCGAGTTCAGCGACAAGATTTGTTGCTAACTCGGAGGTAAACACAGGGAAAGGGATTCTTTGTTTAAGGGGTGTTCCTGCAGGGGTTCCTGAGCTGCAGCTCTCTCTCCCTGGCCGCGCCCCCTGCCACTCCCCTGCCTCCCTGCACGCTATGAGAGACACACAGTCTCTCAGTGCATTGCAGCCTACAGGAGAGGCGGGGAGCGGCGTTTTTTGCGGCTACCTGATCCCCTCAGCCCCGCGGATCAGGTAGCCTACTTTTTTTCCTTTTTTTTGAGCCCACCTCGGGCTGTCTTTAAAGAGACACTGAAGCGAAAAAAAAATTATGATATTATGATTTGTATGTGTAGTACAGCTAAGAAATAAAACATTAAGATCAGATACATCAGTCTAATTGTTTCCAGTACAGGCAGAGTTAAGAAACTCCAGTTGTTATCTCTATGCAAAAAAGCCATTAAGCTCTACGACTTTGAAAGTCGTGGAGAGGGCTGTTTTCTGACTTTTATTATCTCAACTGTTTGTGAACTATTTACTATTTCTCTGCCAGAGGAGAGGTCATTATTTCACAGATGCTCTGAAAGAATCATTTTGAATGCTGAGTGGTGTGTAATCTGCACATATTATAGAATGATGCAATGTTAGAAAAAACACTATATACCTGAAAATATGAGAATATTTTCTTTGCTGCTAATCTTCTAGTAATTATTCATAGTACACAACCAATTCACTATATCATATTTTTTTTTTCGCTTCAGTGTCTCTTTAAGGGCCCTTTTCCACTAGCGCGATTGCGTTTGCTCAATCGCAAAAGCGCAAATCACTAGCGATTTTAAAATCTCTAGGGTTTGCTAAATAACATGGGAATCGCGATAGGTTATTTCCACTACCGCGATTCGATTTTTACACAAACGCGATCGCCGGGGAAAAAAAAGGATTTTGCTGAATCGCAATCGCTAGCGTTTATCGCTAACGCTAGCGATTGCAAGTGGAAAAGGGCCCTCGTTAGCGCTAAACGCTAGCGTTTGCGATTCAGAAAAATCCTTTTTTTTCCTGGTGATAGCGTTTGCGATATTGCTATGCATTGCAGGGCATAGCAAAATCGCGGCAATAATCTGCCGCGCGATTGCGTTTGTGTAAAGATCGAATCGCGTTAGTGGAAATAACCTACTGAGATTCCTATGTTATTTAGCAAACCCTAGCGATTTTAAAATCGCTAGTGAATTGCGCTTTTGTGATTCAGCAAACGCAATCGCGCTAGTGGAAAAGGGTCCTACAGTACACCTGAACTGAGAGGGATATGGCAGCTGCCATATTCATTACTTTTTAAAGGGATACTTAAGCCAATGGTAAAAAAATCAGTTTTACTCACCTGGGGCTTCTACCAGCCCCCTGCAGCCGTCCTGTGCCCTCGCAGTCACTCACGGACCCTCCTTTCCCCCGCCGCCAGCTAGTTTCGTTTTCGCTGACAGGCTCACTGCGCCTGTGCAGGCCTGGCCGTGCGTCTCCTTCTATGCTTTCCAGTCCGCAATAGCATCCTGCGTACGCGTGGCCAGGCCTTTCGACGAAATGAAACTAGCTGGCAGCGGGGGGCAGGAGGATCGGTGAGTGACTGCGAGGGCATGGGGTGGCTGCAGGGGGCTGGTAGAAGCCCCAGGTGAGTAAAGCAGATTTTTTACCAGTGGCCTAAGTATGGAAAAAGAAAAAGATTTTATACCCACTCGGGGCTTCCTCCAGCCCTATGAGCGCCGATATGCCCCTTGCCGTCCTCCTGAGTGCCTCCATTTGCCTGGTATCGGTCCCAGTAATCTGGCCCAGTCGCATGCGGAGAAGAGCCGACTGGTCCGACCGACGCAGATTACTGGGGCTGATTGCGGCCGAAGGGTGGCACGCGGGAGGACAGCGAGGGATGCATGGAGTGCTCATGGGGCTGGAGGAAGCCCCGCGTAAGTGTAAAATCTTTGTCTTTCGCCATCACAGGTACACTTTAAACATCAGATTGGGTGTACAGGAATCTATAAAAGGAGCTGAAAGCTTCATTTCTTCGGCCGGAGATCTGCAGACACTCAACGTAACCTCCCAGGTCTTCCCCGCGCATCTTTCCTAAATCAGCCCCTTTGTTTCAAGCAGTTCCCACCAATCGCGGTTCTGTTTTGTCCATTTACCTCCATAAATAACAATTAGACTGGAATGCGGTTTGTAGAAGAGACATGAAATTACAAATCTCCTCTATCATCAGAGTGTAATTAGCTGGAACGAGGACTAATCAATAGGAACAGGAATGCTATTTTATCAGCCTCAGTTAGTGAGACCCCCCCCCCCCCCCCCCCCCCGGTCCCCTGTCAATCATACGCTCTGTGATCCTGCAAGAATGATAACGACCGGTCGCTGGAATAAGGCAAAACCCAGGCATGACTTCTTCGTTATATTATTAGTGATGAGCACAAATTTCGCAAATACATAATTTTGCATCAAAATTTGCAATTGCGATGCAAAACTAATGCAATATTTCATGAAAAATGGTGATTAATTTTGTCTGTAATTGTAATCATTTGTAATTTCGCGCAGATTTTCGCATAACTTTGTGACGAATTTAGCGGTGAAGAGAGAAGCCCCCGTACTTGCTAAATCAAAAAAATAATTTTTCAAAAAGACCTTATAGTTTTTGAGAAAATTGATTTTAAAGAGAACCTGAGGTGGGATTATATTATGCTAGTGGGGCACAGAGGCTGGTTGTGCACACTAACACCAGCCTCTGTTGTCCCATGGTGTGCCTCCATGTCCCCCCTGCCCGTCGCTATACCCCCGCATTGCTGGCGACAATGTTTACCTAAGCGTTGTCTGTCAGCGCCGCTCCCCCGCCTCCTCCTTATCGGCGCTACCCGCCTGTGTCTCTTCCCTCCCGCTGATTGGAGGGAAGTGACGCGGCAAGTAGCGCCGATACGGATGAGGCGGGGGAGCGGCGCTGACAGACAGCGCTTAGATAAACATTGTGCTGGCGACACGCTGCGTGTCGCCAGCACTGCGGGGGGTATAGCGGCGCGCAGGGGGGTCTTTGAGGCACACCATGGGGCAACAGAGGTTGGTGTTAGTGTGCACAACCAGCCTCTGTGCCCCACTAGCATAATATAATCCCACCTCAGGTTCTCTTTAAAAATGCAAAGGAAAAATGGGTTTTAAACTGTCATTTTTAATGGTTTGAAAACCATTTGTCTTTGCATTATTTATTTACCAATTTTCCATTCTTGAAAATTATTGTTTCACATTAATTTTGAACATTATAAGGTTAGGAAGTGGGTTTTTTTTCAATAGATTCCAAATGGGGCATAACTAGAAATCACGGGTCCCCCTGCAAAAATTTGGATGGGCGCATGAGGGGAGAGCATGGCCACCTACATCGGCAGGGAGCCACTCCACCCCCTCACCTCGGGCTCTCCCCTCAGCACTCCCCCTCCAGCATTAATAGGTGACAGCAGCGGCGGGCAGGAACCCAGGTGTATCTCCATGTGTTCCACGGCGGAGATCCGCACGCTACTTACTGATAAACAGGAAGTAACATCAGACGCTTAGAGAGCGGAACCTGTGGCGGATTCCACTGGATTCCATGCTGCAAATCTCCCAATTCCTGTTGGACCCCCCCCCCCCCCCAGGTCTCCTCCATGGGGCACCCCCAGACCAGTGGAGTGTTGCAACAGGGCTCACACTCACTGTCTGCTGGGCAGGGGCATAACTAGAGGGGGACAGCCCCTGAGACCGCAGGAGGGCCCAGAGCTGTGCCCCTTCCCCAACTACTAACCTTCCCTTCCTCCGATACAGAGGACTATACTTCAGATCAGGTGTTTTGTGGCTACACTTGTTATGGGTGTAAAGATCATGATGGCCACTCTTGTTGTATGACCCTTGTGAGCAGAGGCGTAACTAGAAGACACCGAGCCCCCCTGCAATAATTTGGATGTCCCCCCCCGGTGCCCGCTCAGGGCCGTTTTGGGGGGCAGGAGGGGTCGCAGCATGAGGGGAGAGCATTGGACATTGGCGGGGAGCGGGGACAGTCCCCCCCCTCCCTTTCCTCGGGCTCTCCTCTTGGCGCTTCCTCTCCAGCATCTATCACTGGCGGCAGCAGCAACACACACCTCCATCCACCACGGAGGTCTCCGATCCCTAAGAGCCTCACGCTACTTCCTGTTTAAACGGGAAGTAGCATCAGACACTTAGAGAGCAGAACCTCTGGAGGTGGAAGGAGGTGTGTGTTGCTGCCGCCCCTGCTGCTAGAGATAAATGCTGGAGGGGGAGCACTGAAAGGAGAGCCTGAGGTGAGAGGGGACTCACCGGATGTCCAATGCTCTCCCCTCCAATACTCTGCCCCTCAAAATGGCCCTGAACCCCCCCTTATCCCGCAGCTGCATGGCTTGCAGCCCCTATTGTTGCGCCCCTGCTTGTGAGATGGGCCCCAAGGCAGTGAAGGGCACAAAGGGGAGGCATGGGCAGGGGTGTGACCATTGGGAAAGGGCATCAAAGTTTTGCTGGGGGACCCCATGAATTTTAGTTACACCACTGCCACTGGGATGTTCCTCTCTCTATTGCCACTGGGGAGCCTGTGTCCTGTGACCCTACAGCATGTACATGGTTATGTGTAATGATCTGCTCAGCTGCCTGTACACGCAGGCAGCTTTTTGACCATTGTTTAGGTTTGCATGCTGCAGGACTCTGGAAAGGAGAGCTTCTGTCAGTTTTGCAGCTTGTGCTTGCTGAGGAATTTGCATATGTTGTCATGCAAATTGCCTGGCCACATTCATTGGAGGTGTGTACTATAAGTACTATGTGTTTCCCACAATGCTTGGCTGGTCACAAGGATTCCTTCCTGTGAAACACTCCTGGAGGAGTGTCAGCCTTACTCTCTGTTTGAAGTTCAGCTTAGAGTAATTTCTGAAACTGCGCTAGGCAGGTTCCCCTAGTGCAGTTTAGTGCAGTTAGGATTGCTTATCTGTTTTGTTTGTTCTGTTGCAATTGTCCTGTCCCAGTGGTGGTCGACAGGAAATCGTTCTGATCTCTGTTCTTGGAGTATAGCTGGTGCAGTGGTTGCTACCAGCTATCTCTTCTGATCTGTCTCACTTGGATCGCACTAGCATCTTGCGCTAGCGCTGTGGATCCTTCTGTTCTGTCTCCTTGGATCGCGCTAGCCACTTTCCGCTAGTGCTGTGGATCCTTCTGTTCTGCCTTCCTGGATCGCACTAGCATCCTGCGCTAGTGCTGTGGATCCTTCTGTTCTGCTACTCTGTCTGCCTGGATCGCACTCGCCTAGCGCTAGTGCTGTGGATCCTTCTGTTCTGCTACTCTGTACCTGGATCGCACTAGCATCCTGCGCTAGTACTGTGGATCCTTCTGTTCTGTCTTCCCGGATCCTGCTAGCCACTTTCGCTAGTGCTGTGGATCCTATCTCTCGCTTGTCCCCGTTTTTGTGTGTCTGTCTTGTCTGCTACGAACGCTTTCTGGAGGCTCGGTGAGGTAACCGTTGAGCAAGCGCTCGCGTCCTCTGTTGCATGTTTGTCTGTCGATGGTTAGTTAGGCGTGCTTGTCTCTATTGTGCTTATCACGTGGAGACCGCGCATGAACGCGTGCACTGTTGTGAATGAGTGCGTTGTTCGCGTTCAGTTAGCGTTTGTTATTTTGCGTATCTCCTCATTGTATGATTTGCTGTGCCTTTGCTATCCTCGTATTCTGTTCTGATCTGCCTTGTGTCACTTTTGGCAATCGCCTTTCTTGCGGTTGCGTTTCTGTTTCGTATTTGCTGTTGTGTGTGCGCTGTCGCGGGGTGGCGACTAGATTGGCGCACACACATACAACCTGTCCCTTTGCTCATTCTCATTCGCAATCGCTTCTCTTGCGATTGCGTTCTGCGCTTCGCACAATTCCTGTCTGGCATTTGTGGAGGTACAGAGGATTGGTTCCTCTGCACTCCTCAGCGCCATCTGCCGACAGGAATTTCCCTCTACGGGTGCGTAGCACCTTTTGCTGGGATCCTGCAATTATACGCTTGTGGAGGATTTCCGCCGTATCAGCGCACGCGTTGTGCGCTGATCACGGAGAAAGTTCCAGAATCGTTACATTATGTAACATACGTGATCATGTGGTCATGAGTTACAGGCGCCCGGCAGCAATAGAGAGCACACAGAAGGAGCGCCCCAGCAGACAGGTGAGTGTGAGCTCTGCTGCCAACACCCTGCGTGGCCAAAGGGAAGAACATTAGATAGGGAAGACCTGTGGGCCGGGCAGGAGGAGTCTCCACATATTTTTGTTAGCTTTCATGCTGAAATCTATGGAAACGGTGTGTATACAGTGTGTGGCAGTAATAGATCCCTCCCTGTTTAGAGTTTGATCAGAGAGGGATCTATCAGGCAGTGTGTGGCCACCTTTAGTAGCTTTGATGTTGGTGGTGTTTCAGAAGAATGGGAATGAGGACAGTGAGGCATTATATGCGTTGTGACCACCAGAGGCAGTGCCACGCTATTAATGAACAGAGCAGAGCCTACCTCATTTCTTCATCTTATTGTAACAAGCACTGCTGTATCCATGGACTGCTTGATGCCCTCTGCTGTCTGTCGTAATATCAAGAGTGTCTCCATCAAAATGTATATTTCCATTTCTAATGCTAGGCATAGACGGTTCGTTTATGCGCCGGTATCGAGCCAGCAGCTCGATCCCGGTGCGTCTCCGCGCGTGTGCGCAAATCGATCCCCGCTCATCCCCGCGGGCACTTTCTTATCAGCGTTTCGTTTCTACCATTGTCCGCCCGCGGGGATCAAGCGTGGTATCGACCCGCTGCGGTGATCGGACAGGTTGAATATTATCAATCGAGCCATCAGCGGCTCGATTGATAATATAAAACGAACCGTCTATGCCCAGCATTAGAGATGATCAGAAAGAGCAAATTCCGTTCCGCCGGAATTTGCGGATTCCGCCAGCGCTGAATTCCGTCGCTATAAAAATTCCGCCGTATTTTTGTAAAATTCCGCGGAATTCCGGCGGAAATATTTAAATAATCGCAAATGGAACCTTATTTATACTAAATGGTAGCCCATAGACCCTATTGACTGTTCCCTTAGTCCAGGGGTTCTCAAACTGGGTGCCGCGGCACCCTGGTGTGCCTCGAGCACTTGCCAGGGGTGCCTCGGCATGCATCCCAATCCTTTTGGGGGTGCTGCTGAATAAGGGTCAGAACAGCATTTCGGTAGTTATTTTTGCCGAGGGGTGCCTTGAACCAAAATTTCAAAGCCATCAAGGGTGCCCTCACTCGAAAAACTTTGAGAACCACTGCCTTAGTCCTTTTTCTCCGCCCTCCTCCGTCTTCCAGGGAATTGTAGGATTTCAAAAGCCATCTTACATACCTTGGCCGGGAATCGAACCCAGGTCTAGTGCTTGGTAGGCAGCTCTCTTCACCACTATACCACCACCAATTCCCTAAGCAAGCTCATTTTTCTCTTGGATATATCACAATGGCACATGCTAGGCTGGCTTCAGCATGTAGCATTGTAGTGTGTTGTGTTGGTGGTATAATGGTTAGGATAGCAGCCTACCAAGCACTAGACCTGGGTTTGATTCCCGGCCAATGTATGTAATTTGGCTTTTGAAATCCTACAATTCCCTAAGCAAGCTCATTTTTCTCTTGGATATATCATAATGGTACATGCTAGGCTGGCTTCTGCATGTAGTGTTGGTGGTGGTATAGTGGTGAAGAGAGCTGCCTACCAAGCACTAGACCTGGGTTCGATTCCCGGCCAAGGTATGTAAGCTGTTTTTTGAAAACCTACAATTTCCTGGAAGATGAGAAAGGAGAAGGGGAGTCTGTCGAGTAGAAATTCATCTTATTAGGCAGAAATCAGTTCAGTGAGAAAAAAATTTGAATTCCGTAAAATTCAGCGGAATTTCCGCCATAGTGATATAGCAATTCCGTTCCGTCATAATTCCGCGGAATCCAGCGACCATCCCTACCCAGCATAAGAGGCTACAATATACGAAACATCAGGCTGTGCTCTAGGCCAGTGTTTCTCAACACCATTTTGGTATGTACCCATTTTGAATGTTTGTACTCGCCAAGTACATTTTCATACAGTAAAGATTTTTTCAAGTGCTTCTTAAAGAGAACCTGAACTGAAAATAAAAAGTCAAAATAAACATAAACACGTCATACTTACCTCCCATGTAGTCTGTTCATCAATCTTTCTCCTCTCCGGCGTCCCATTTGTCCAGTGTGATCAATGGAATTCTCTCTCCTCCATTTTGAAAATGGCCATTACACAATAACAGCTTCCTGGTCAGCACACTGTTACACTGTAATTTCTTGAGCCATAGGGAAACATGGACATTACCTTGCACATTCAGTTGTAACTGACAGCTGCTGATATATAACTGACAGCAACTGGTATATTTCAGTTCTGACAAAATCTTGTCAGAACTGGAAGGGATCACTGTAAGAAGAAAATGGTGAGCTTCTGAGAGGAACTGACGGTGAGGTTAGTATGTAATATTCATTTGCAGCTACGTCATGTGTTTATTTTAAATAATTTTACACAGTACAGGTTCCCTTTAAAGGACAACTGTAATGAGAGGGATATGGAGGTTGCCAGATTTCTTTCCTTTTAAACAATATCAGTTGCCTGGCTGTCCTGCTGATACTCTGCCTCTAATAAGTTTAGCCACACAGACCCTGAACAAGCATGCAGCAGATCAGGTGTTTGATATTATTACAAGCTACAGGGGGTGATAGAAGCTCCAGGAATGTGTCGGATTTTGTCTTTTGAGCCCCTCCACAGAACACCTTTAACCACTTCCGGATTCCGGGTGGTTTGGCTGATCTGTGCTGCGGGGGCTCTCCAGCCCACAGCACAGATCAGAAATCAGGCAGGGCGATCATACTTCCCCCCTTTTTTCCCCACTAGGGGGATGTCCTGCTGGGGGGGTCTGATCGCCGCCGCGGTGCTGTGCCTAGCGGGGGCTCCTCAAAGCCCCCCTCCGCAGCACTAGTCCACCCTCTGCCTCCTTTCCTCCCTCTCCCGTCCCCTGTGTGTGGCGCAGGACGGAAATCCGTCCTGCGCCGCCTCAGATAGGCTTCAGCCTATCAGATGCCGGCGATCCCGGCCAATCAGAGGCCGAGGATCGCCGATCTCCTCTACGGCGCTGCAGCGTGTATATAAACAGCGGGGAAAATCTTCCCCGCCTGTTTACATTTACCCTGCGAGCAGTTTCCATGGAAACCGCTTCAGGATTCAGGGGCGTACTTATGCGTACGCAGAATCCTGAAGTGGTTAAGCGCAAGCCTTTATTACCCTATTTCCTCCTATTTCCATGGCCTGCTGTCCGGCAGAGGTTTCAAGCAGATAAGGAGTACTAATTATTTTATGGCACACATTAGCACAGAGAAAACTAAAAGCTTTTCAGCAGGGGTTGTGTGTAGATTGCACAATGTTCTGCAAAGAGTTTACAGAAGTCACAGATGCTTTCTTCACACCTTCCCTGTGGATAAATAATGGGCAGCTAGAAGGGGAGGAGTGAACATGGCAGCTCCTATAGCTATTAGAAACCAGGAAAATAAAAATTGTTATTGCAGTGACTTGGCTACAAGCGGTGCTGCTTCCTTCGGTCGGCTCCAGCTCTGCCTTAATGCCGATCGGCTCACGGGAGCAGAAAACAGGTGAAGTGAGCCGAGGTGAGATACTCCGCTCCCTGTACGCAATACTTAGCCTAATTATTTCCCCAAAATACCTGCGTGATGTGAAACAGGAATGCGAGCCGTGTTGTGACAGGACAGAAGATGTTAGTTTAGAATAAACTATGGCAGCTGCCGGCGATGGAACATTAAGGCGCTACTCCGGAGCAAAGAAGGAATACAAACACACAGGGCAGCTTTGTCATTCCTGTCCCCTGAGTTAAACATATAGTCTCAGGAACCAATCAGGCTGAATCTGGGATCCGGGGGAGGGCGAGAGGTTACACTCGCTCAAGGATATTGTTGATAAGACATGTGTGGCCCAGACCGGCAGGTGCCATGGAGGGATGCTTCCAATACACTCACCAGACCATCAAAACACTAAAACTATACCACATAGACACAAAGTAATAACAACACGTGGTTGGCTGCAGGAGTGATGGCAACGGAGAGAGAAGACCAGAGATTATTGTTGCTACTAGGGATGAGCAAACAACATTTTAAAGTTCAGTTTTACGGCCAATAAGCCCCAATCTCGCTTAGTGCTCTCTGAAATGAACGGCTAAACTGCACGTTAAATGAGCCATTTACAGGGGTTAAAGAGGAACTCCAGTGAAAATAAAGTAATGAACAAGTGCATAATTTTTACAACAATTATGTACAAATGATTTAGTCAGTGTTTTCCCATTGTAAAATGTTTCCTCTCCCTTATTTACATTCTGACATTTATCACATGGTGACATTTATACTGCTGGCAGGTGATGTCAGTGGAAGGAGACGCTGCTTGCTTTTTTGGCAGTTGGACCCAGCTGTAAACAGCTGTTATTTCCCACAATGCAATGAGGTTCACAAACAGGAAACTGTCAGGACCATGGTCCTGACATCACATTGTGGGAGGGGTTTTACCACAATATCAGCCATACAGAGCCCCCTGGTGATCCGTTTGTGAAAAGGAAAAGATTTCTCATGGGAAAGGGGGTATCAGCTACTGATTGGGATGAAGTTCAATTCTTGGTCACAGTTTCTCTTTAAGTAAAATAATTCAACTTAATGAGAGCGTTTGCGACCACAAGCATGTCAGCGCATGACACGTGGTGTGGCTATTGCCCAGTAAAACAGTGCAGCATGTAGCACCCAGGGCTGGCTTTTGCCCCCTTAGACAGTGGCATAACTAAGGAGCTATTGGCCCCTGTGCAAGTTTTACATTGCCCCCCTCCCCCCAGCACTCTATACATCTATATATATAAAATCGGATGTGTGTGTGTGTGTATGTGTGTGTGTGTGTGTGTGTGTGTGTGTGCGTGTGCGTGCGTGTGTGTGCGCGTGCGTGTGTGCGTGTGCGTGTGTGTGTGTGTACAGTGTGTGTGTGTATAGTGTGTGTGTGGTGTGTGTGTGTGTGTGTGTGTGTATGTGGGTGTGTGTGTGTATAGTGTGTGTGTGTATAGTGTGTGTGTGCGTGTGTGTGGTGTGTGTGTGTGTGTGTATAGTGTGTGTGTGTGTGTGTGTGTGTATAGTGTGTGTGTGTATAGTGTGTGTGTGGTGTGTGTGTGTGTGTGTGTGTTTGTGCGTGTGTGTGTGTGTGTGTGCGTGTGTGTGTGTGTGTATAGTGTGTGTGTGTGTGGGTGTGTGTGTGTATAGTGTGTGTGTGCGTGTGTGTGGTGTGTGCGTGTGTGTGTTTGTGTATAGTGTGTGTGTGTGTGGGTGTGTGTGTGTATAGTGTGTGTGTGTGTGTGTGTGTGCGTGTGTGTGGTGTGTGTGTGTGTATGTGCCGCGATCACGCGAAAACGCCTTGACCGATTTGAACAAAACTTGGTACGCAGATCCCTTACTACCTGGGATGATATGTTCTGGGGGTCTCGCGGCCCCCCTGCACACCTGGGCGGAGCTACAAACAGCAAATCAGATTTCACCCATTCAAGTCAATGGAAAAAATGTAAAAGGCTGCCATTCTTACAGTAATCAAACCAGAGTCCCCACACTTTGCACAGTTGGTCACTTGGTGACCAAGGTTACGAATCCAGGAAAAGTGGGAGGAGCATAACACAGCCAATCAAATTTCAGCCATTCATTTTAAATGGGAAAATGTAAACTGCAGCCATTCTTAGACTGTTAATCGCAGGGTTCTCAAACTTGCCACACTTGGTCACTGGGTGAATGCGATTAAGAGTCAAGAAAATGGGTGGAGCCTACAACAGCCAATCAAAATTCACCTATTGATTTTCAAGGGAAATATTTAAACTGCTGCTATTCTTACACTTTTAATGGCAGAGGCTTCAAACTTGCTACAGTCGGTCATTGGGTGACTGGGGTCCAAGTTCACTAAAGGGGCGGGGCCACATACAGCCAATCAGATTTGTTAGATTGATTTCAGCCATTCTGTTATTGGCAGGGTTCTCAAACATGACACAGTTGGCCACTGGGTAACTGTGACTAATATTCAGAAAAGTGGGTGGAGCCTACAGCAGCCAATCAAAATTCACCTTTTGATTTTCAAGGGGAATATTTACTTTGCTGCCATTCATGCACTCTTAATTGCAGAGGCCCAACATCTGCTACAGTCAGTCACTGGGAGACTGAAGTTTAAATTCTGAAGGGAGCGGGCCAAATACAGCCAATCAGATTTGTTTAATTTCAATGGTAAAATGCAACTTATTGATGCCAAAGACCCCAAAGCTCATAAACTTGGTCATTAAGTGACTGTATGCCAAAATTAGAAAAAGTGGGCAGTGCCAAAAACAACTAACTTTTTTCATGGGGAAATGTAAACTGCAGCTTTTCTTACACTGTTAATGGCAGGGTTCTCAAACTTCACACAGTTGGTCACTGGGTGACTGGGATTAATATTCGGAAAAGTCGGTGGAGCCTACAAGAGCCAATTAAAATTCACCTATTGATTTTCAAGGGGAATATTGAAACTGCAGCCATTCTCACACTGTTAATGGCAGAGGCCTCAAACCTGCTACAGTCGGTCGTTAAGTGTTTGGGGTTCAAATTCAGTAAAGGGGCGGAGCCAAAAACAGCCAGATTTCTTTGCTGAATAAACTGCTTCCATTAGCACAATTTTGATGCCAGGAACCCAAAAGCTCACAAACTTAGTCATTGAGTAGTGACTGTGTGTCAAGGTTACAAAAAGTGGGTGGAGTTAAAAACAGATTTTTCTGGGAAATTGTAAACTGCAGCCCTTCTTCACTGTTAATGGCAGGGTTCTCAAACTTAGCATAGCTGGTTACTGGGTGACTGGGATTAATATTCAGAAAAGTGGGTGGAGCCTAAAATGCCAATCAAAAATCACATGTCACTTTTCAAGGAGAATATTAAAATTGCTGCCATTCTTGCACTGTTAATGGCACAAGCCTCAAACCTGGTACAGTTGGTCATTGGGTCACTGAGGTTCAAATTCAGAAAAGGGGACAGAGCCACAAACAGTGAATCAGATTTGTTTAATTTTTATGGGAAAATACAAATTATTGATGCCAAGGACCCCAAAACTCACAAACTTGGGCATTGAGTAGTGACTTTGTGTCCAGGTTACAAAAAGTGGGCAGAGCCAAAAACACATTTCACTGGGAAAGTGTAAGCTGCAGCCCTTCTTACACTGTTTATTTCAGGGTTCCCAATCTTTGCCCAGATGGTCACTGAGTGACTGAGATATTCAGGGAAGTGGGTGGAGCCTATAATAGCCAATCAAAATTCACCTGTTGATTTTCAAGTGGAATATTTAAATTGCTGCCATTTTTACACTGTTAATAGCAGATGCCTCAAACCTGCTACAGTTGGTCATTGGGTGACTGGGGTTCAAATGCTGGAGAGGGGTGGAGCCACAAACAGCCTATCTGATTTGTTTAATTTCTAAGGGAATATACAAATTATTGATGCCAAGGACTCCAAAGCTCGCAAACTTGGTCATTGAGTGTTTGTGTGTTAGGGTTAGAAAGTGGGCGGAGCCAACACCAGTCAAATACATACACGGGCAATGCCGGGTCTTCAGTGGTTGGAGACAAATACAAATTTCACTGGGAAAATGTAAACTGCAGCCATTCTTACACTCAGGGCCGGATTTACAGCTCAGGAGCCTATAGGCACATAAGCTCTGGCGCCCTAAACTCCGCCCCTTAACACAGACCACACCCTCTAATGGCACGCCCCCTTTTCTTATGTAATAAAACCACACAATGTAATTAGATATCCAGATAGGCAGGTGGGAGAGCCCAGCAGGTAGGTATAGAGGGCACAGAAAGAAGTCAGTGGGGGTAGGTAGGTGGGAAAATACAGTAGGTAGGTATAGACAGCAGAGAGAACTCAGTGGGGATAGTTAGGTGCAGGTGCGTAACTAGAAATCACTGGGCTCCCCTGCGAAAATTTGGATGCCCCCCCCCCCACCAAAAGGTGCCAAATAATCGTAATGGGGCAGCGTTTCACTATAAAATTATTGTAATGGGGCAGCTTTTCACCATAAAATAATCATAATGCAGCAATGTTTCACCATAAAATAATCAATCATAATGTGTGCAGAATGTCACCATAATCGTAATGCCGAAATGTATCACCAGAAAATAATTGCAATGAGGGCAGCATTTCACCAGAAAATAATTACAATGTGGGCAGCATTTCACCAGAAAATAATTACAATGTGGGCAGCATTTCACCAGAAAATAATCGCAAGGACTACGGGAAGATGGCACCCTAAGCCCAGTACTGGAGACACAAATAGTCTTCAGTGCAGGGCTTCGGACGCCATCTTCCCGTAGCCCTGCTCTGCTTCCTGGAAGAGTCCCGCAGGCTGAGGTAAGCTGCGGGTAGCTGGGAAAAAACTGGTGCAGCGTCTAATAGACACCACGGCCAGTTCAACACTTTAGGGGTCCCTCAAACTGGCGGCAGTGCTCCCCCTGCAAATGGCGCTTTTGCTGCTGGTAAAGAGAGCACATGCAGAGAGCAGTCAGTGGAAGGGTTAAAGCAGACCTGAACACAGAACTTCCGCTCTGCTCTAAAAGATACACAACAGCCTCAGGGCTGTGAAGTTGGAGTCAGTCGAGGAGTCGGAGCAATTTTGGGTACCTGGAGACAGTCAGAGGTTGTATAAACTGAGGAGTCGGAAGATTTTTGTACTAAATCCACAGTCCTGAATAGCATAATAACCTTTAAAGGTCCGTCACAGCTGATACAAATCCTGCAATAAATCTGCATTGTGTCTACTTCCTTCTTTCATGGCAGCAGACATAGGCTTAAAGAGAACCCGAGGTGGGATGTAATTATGCTAGTGGGGCACAGAGGCTGGTTGTGCACACTAACACCAGCCTCTGTTGCCCTATGGTGTGCCTCCAGGCCCCCCCTGCGCGCCGCTATACCCCCGCAGTGCTGGCGACACACAGCGTGTCGCCAGCTCAATGTTTACCTATGCGCTGTCTGTCAGCGCCGCTCCCCCACCTCCTCTGTATCGGCGCTACCCGCCCGCGTCCCTTCCCTCCAATCAGCGGGAGGGAAGGGATGCGGGCGGGTAGCGCCGATACAGAGGAGGCGGGGGAGCGGCGCTGATAGACAGCGCATAGGTAAACATTGAGCTGGCGACACGCTGTGTGTCGCCAGCACTGCGGGGGTATAGCGGCGCGCAGGGGGGGCCTGGAGGCACACCATAGGGCAACAGAGGCTGGTGTTAGTGTGCACAACCAGCCTCTGTGCCCCACTAGCATAATTACATCCCACCTCGGGTTCTCTTTAACATCCTGTGCTTTCAAATGAGCTTAAAGGAGTCATCAAACAGATAATGCTACCCCCAGTACTACTTACCCAGGGCTTCCTCCAGCCCCTCACAGCTGCTATGTCCGTCGCCGCAGCTCCGCACTTCGCCGCAGGCTCCAGGTCCATGACGGTGCCTTGCCAGCGTCCTCAACTGTGCCACTGTCAATTACCTCCACATGGTCCGGAGCGTACTGCCCAGGCGCAAAACTACTGAGCCTGCGCGGTACACCCCGGACCACGTGGAGGTGAATGACAGCGGCGCTTGCACAGGTGCAGTTGAGGATGCCCTGGAGGTCTGGAAGCGGGGGCCAGCGACGGAGAGTGGAGCTGCAGCGAGGGACATAGTGGCTGTGAGGGGCTGGAGGAAGCCCTGGGTAAGTAATACTGGTGGTAGCATTATCTGTTTGACTGCTTTAAGTACAGTGGCAGTCAGGTGACACGGGAAAAATAACAATTGTGATTAGACACAGATTTGCGGGAATTAGACTAAACTCTCTAATACATACGGTGCACTTCTACTTGTTTTCCTTCTGTCGTGTGCACGAATTCAGATACAGGCAGGCAGTCGGAGGGGGCGGAGCCTCAGGGGGCGGAGCCGCAGAAACTTCAAGTCCCTCTTCTCCCAAGTATGCCGCGCGGCTCCGGACAGAGGCTGAGGGGAACTTGGGGGTAGAAGAAGGCCATGCAGAGGAGAGCAAATGGAATCCGGAGGAGCGGCGGCCGCCCAAGTCTCCCCCTCGGCGGTAAGCCGGTAACAGGAATGATGCTCTCTCCTCCATGCGTTCCAGGCAGCTAACGTCACTCCTGAGCAGCGCCCCCTGCGTCCTCTCCATGGTTACACACAGCGTGACATGGAGAGGATGCAGGGGGCGCTGCTGAGGAGTGACATCAGCGCTGGGTCTGGAACGCAGGAAACATCATTTAAATGCGCCGCTCACAGAAGGATGGAGCCGCTGCCTGCTGTGCTGTCATATTTTTTTTAACAATTACAGGGAGGGAGGGAGAAAGAGGCATAGTGGGTAGTGATCGGCCCGCCCCTCACAAACGGCTCCGCCCCTAGGCACGTGCCTACAGTGCCTAGTGGTAAATCCGGCCCTGCTTACACTGTTAATGGCAGGGTTTTTAAACTTTGCACAGTTGGTCACTGGATGACTGGGATTAATATTCAGAAAAGTGGGTGGAGCCTACAAAAGTGAATCAAACTTCACCTGTTGCTTTTCAAGGGGAATATTTAATTGCTACCATTCTTGAACTGTTAATGGCACAGGCCTCAAACCTGGTACAGTTGGTTATTGGGTGACTGGGGTTCAAATTCAGAAAAGGGGGTGGAGCCACACACATCCAATCAGATTTGTTTCATTTCAATGCAGATTATTGATACCAAAGACCGCAAAGCTCACAAACTTGGTCAGTGAGTAATTGTGTGTTAGGGTTAGAAAAAGTAGGCGGAGCCAACACCAGCCAAATACATATCTGGGCAACGCCGGGTAATCAGCTAGTAACAATTAAATCTGCCAAGGACAACCACAGTGTCAGAGGTGCAGGAAGGGGATAGGAAATAGTGTGGTAAAGGACCACTTCAGCAAAAGAAAAGTAAGCAGTTAAAATATGGCAGAACTGACAGGTTTTGGACTAGTTCATCTCCTCATGGGGGGGGGGGGGGTTAAAAGTATTTCTTGAATGGCAGTTTAACTGCCAAAATAGTAAGATACCAGCCAGCCGCCCTACACACTTGCACACTATTTTGGCAGTTAGACTTAAGGCTCATACACACATCAGACTATAGTCTTTGGAAAATGAAAGATCACAGACCAATCTTACCACCCTTCATGTAGTATGAGAGCCAGTGGCGGACATACGGCCGTGCAGGCCGTGCCGCCGCACGAGGGCCCCTGAAGTTCCGCTGCTTCAGGGGCCCATTAAGTATTGCAGGTTTTTTTTTTTAATTTTACCTTTTATTTTAACCTGGGGGGCCCCGACTCCTGTCCTCCCCCCTCACATCGGCCCCCCCCTCCCCCTCATGCGATGCGGCGGGAGAGCAGAAAATACAGGAAGTCTCCGCCGGGGCTGCCGCAGACACTAGAGGCTGCTGCCGCTTGGTCTCCCGTGTCTCCAACTTTGTACACTGCTCGCTACTTCCTGGTTTAGGACTGCACAATAATATTGAGGCTGCCATATTTCTCTCCTTTTAAGCAATACCAGTTGCCTGGTTGCCGTTCTGGTCCTCTGCCTCTTATTCTTTCAACCATAGACCCTGAACAAGCATGCAGCAGGTCAGGGGTTTCTGACAATATTGTCAGAACTGAGAAGATTAAGCTGCATGCTTGTTGCTGGTGTAATTCAGTTTATTACTGCAGCCAAATAGATCAGCAGGGCCGCCAGGCAACTAGTATTGTTTAAAAGGAAATAAATATGGCAGCCTCCATATCACTCTCACCCCGGGATCACTTTAAATTACAGTTAGCTCCGCCCTTATCCGGTCATTGCCATGCCCATTTTTTGCCGCGACGCTACGCGCCGCAGGTTCTATCCACACCTGTTTTTTGCTGCGGCGTGCTTCGCGCGTCGTAGGTTATAGCCACGCCCTTTTTTTGCCGCGGCGCGCTTCGCGCGACGCAGGTCAGGGGGGCCCACAATTTATATTTTGCACAGGGGCCCACTGCTGCCTGTGTCCGCCACTGATGAGAGCCATACTCTGCACAGTCTTTTCTATGGAGCTGAACTCCCCATCAGACAGAAATCTTTGCAAGATGCTGCACACACAGATGCTGCACACAAAGATGCTGTAGACATTCAACAGATCAGTCTCTGGTTGCAGTTTTTGCATTTTGTTTGGCTGTTGTAGGCTCCACCCACTTTCCTGATCTTAATCTCATTCACCCAAGTGTGCCAAGTTTGAGAACCCAGCGATTAACAGTCTAAGAATGGCTGCAGTTTACATTTTCCCATTAAAAATGAATGGCTGAAATTTGATTGGCTGTTTTATGCTCCGCCCACTTTTCCTGGATTAGTAACCTCGGTCACCAAGTGACCAACTGTGCCAAGTGTGGGGACTGTGGCTCGATTACTGTGAGAATGGCAGCCTTTTACATTTTTTTCCATTGACATGAATGGGTAAAATCTGATTAGCTGTTTGTAGCTCCGCCCAGGTGTGCAGGTGGGGCCGCGAGACCCCCAGAACATATCATCCCAGGTAATAAGGGATCTGTATACCAAGTTTCGTTCAAATCGATCAAAGGCGTTTTCGAGTGATCAAGGGCGGCACACACACACAATTTATATATATAGATTTTGAGCCCTTATTTGCAAAAAAAAATCAGTAATATACCCTAATGATATACATATTAAAAAAAAAGTTGAGTCCCTAGGGCAGGGGTCTCAAATTCGCGGCCCGCAGGCCATTTGCGGTCCTCGATACAATATTTTGTGGCCCTCGCCGGCAAAAGCTTCCTTATAGTTCACTTCAGTGCTCCCAAGTAATCCACCGCATCGCCGCTAAACGAGGGCTGCAGAGCCCCCAAATCGCCCGGGGGGCAATCCGCCGGCATTTCCTGGAAGGGGCAGAGCTTTCAGCTTCAGCTCTGCCCCTCCTGACGTCAATCGCCGCACGGATCGCCGCCTCTCCCCGCCCCTCTCTGTGAAGGAATAGTGAGAGGGGCGGGCAGAGGCGGCGATGCGCCGCAATTGTGAACTTCCTTATGCGCCCCAGCCTCATCCTGACTTTGCCTCCTGCGGCCCCCAGGTAAATTGAGTTTGAGACTCCTACCCTAGGGTAACTATTTCTGTATTTTTTTTTAAATGTTGTAATTTTTCATGTAATTTTTTATATACAAGAGTTTTATTTTGATAAAGGAGAGGGGGAATAAAGGGTTAATAATTGGGATTTTATTTTTTTGTAATTTATATGTATTTTTCTTTTTGTCCACTAGATGTCCACACACTTGTCTGTGTACTGAATAGAATAGTCTATTTACATGGTACAGCGTTGAGATCTAGGGCAGTGCTGTACTGGGGACAGCTGTGTGACACGGCTGTCCCCCTGGGAGGCTCAGGAGCAATCCGCTATCATAGGCTGAAACCTATCACAGCCGATCGCTGTCATTGGCTGGCGGGGGAGTGAGGGAGGCTGGGAAAAATAAAAAAATAAATAGGAAAAATTATTTTAAAAATACATATAAATAAATAAACAAAACAAACAAACACTGGACGAGCAATCACTGCCCACCAACAGAAATCTCGGTTGGTGGGCAGAAAAGAGGGGGATCACTTCTGTGACTTATATGGCCCAGCAGCAAGCCCTTAAAGCTGCAGTGGCCTAATTAGTAAAAAATAGCCTAGTCACTAGGGGGATGTAAGCCTACGGTCCTTAAGGGGTTAAAGAACAACTGAAGTGAGAGGTATATGGAGGCTACCATATTTATTTCCCATTAAGCAATGCAGATTGCGTGGCTGTCCTGCTGATCATCTGCCCCTAATACTTGTAGCCATAGACCCTGAACAAGCATGCAGCAGATCAGGCGTTTCAGACATTATTGACAAGATTAGCTGCATGCTTGTTTCTGGTGTGATTCAGACACTACTGCAGCCAAAAAAAAGACCAGCAGGGCTACCAGGCAACTGGTATAACTGGAAATAAATATGGCAGCCTCCATATTCTTCTCAGTTCAGTTGTCCTTTAAATACATTTGTTACTATTTCAGTGAACTCTGTTGATTAGCATTATTAGTTTCGGCTGAGGAGGGCGATGTGCAGGTGTGCGACGAGTACTTCTGGATGGGATCACCTGATTCCCCGGCGCGTTCCGCACAATACTAACATTCTCCGCAAGGTTTGCATTCGCCTGGGTGGAGATATTTCAGCTCCCCAGAATCGCTTTATTCCCGAGATGTTCATTTAGTCCCCGGCCAGCTGCGGTTATCATCAGCGAGGGAGCTGCGGCTCTGACCTCTACGGGGAAATTCTACCAGTCAGTCAGCCCCGGACAATGGCCTCACAGTGCTGCCCCTGTGTCTGCTCACAGGAACCTTTCTAAAGGGCTCCGAGCAGGAACAGCTGGAGGAGCAGGTGCGAAACACCCTCAGCTGGAGGTTATAGCAGGAGTCCAACATGCTGAGGATACAGCAAGTGAAATGTGCTTTATAAAGAGAACCTGTGAGAAAGCAAAAGTGCCTATTCTGGGTACTTACCTCTCAGTGGGGGAAGCCTTTGGGACTCCCAGTGGCTTCTCCTGTCTGCCGTTCCAGCTTTGGGACCCCGCAAGCCCATTGTCGACAGAGGTTGGCCACACTGAGCAGGCATGGTGCAGCCATGCTTGTGCTCATAAGGGAGCATGCAAGCTTCGGGGGTCCAGGCGCTGGAACGGCAAGGTGGACGGGAACAAAAGTAGCCTATGGAGGATCCAGAAACTTCCCCCTACTGAGGTAAGTACCCAAATTGGGCACTTTTTTCACACAGGTTTTCTTGAAAGAGGCCCTGTAGTGACATATGGTAGAATGCAGTGAATTATGCAAGATACCCTTACTGTAATTTTCCTTGTTTCAGCATCAGAAACTCTTTATATCTTGCTGCATATTGGTATGTAGCCCACCCTCCCAGTGATGCTTAGCCTAGGCTGTTTAGCTATGCGGAACTCACATAGCATTCTGGGAAAACAGGCATTATTTTCACTTGCTTCGGATTTGTCAGAAAACTATCTGTCTCAAAAATCTGTGATAAACTTCAAAATGTAAATCAGGGAGAGGACAGATTTTACAATGGGGAAACAATGACTAAATATTAAAGTGAATATTGTAAAAAAAATAACCACTTTCATACCAGAAGTTTCTGGCCCCTAAACTCCATAGCTGACAAATAAAGTAAAACTTTATGTGGCTGCAGGGCTGATTTTTTCCTGCCACTGGGGAAGTGTGCTTTCATCAGTTCAGCAGGGTATGCAGAGTGGGCGGCAGGGAGTGGTAATAGTTACCTGTCCAGATGGCTGGATCCACTTCTTCTTCCGCCATGCGGCGGCCATGTAATCCTGACATGTCTTCTCAGCTCTGATCACATGATCTGACATGTGATCGGGATCCAGGAGACCATGTCAGGGTTCCAGCACCACCTGGTGGTTGAAGAGGGGTGATGAAAGACTCCTCTTCCACCACTAGGTGGTGCTGTAACAGGCCTGGATCCCAATCACGTATCATATCATGTGATCGGAATGTGACCCAGAAGAAGTAGAGATGGGAAGTCTGGATCTTTTTAATGATTCGGATTATTCGAATGGGATCATTGAAAAGATCCGGATCTTTGAACCGAATCTTCAAATCATTTTACTAGGGAAGCATTCTAGGGGTGAAATGACCAGCAGGACAGGACTTACCCTGCAGTGGACAGAGAAAGGGAGAGAGCGGACAGACAGAGAAGGGGAGAAGATGGACAGAGAAGGGGAGAAGATGGACAGAAAAGGGTAGGGAGTGGACAGAGAAGGGAGGATGTGGACAAAGAGGGGTGAGCAGAGAGCAGAAATGTTTTTTTGCACACATTACCCACATGTTGCAATCATATGCTTTAAATATATTTCACCTATATGTTCATCTGTATACTTTGAAATGCAAATGTCTCACAGTGAAAGAAAGCATTCCCCAATGTGTCCTTTTCTCACCTCGAACACTCATCATAAATTTAGGGAGAAGTGCAGCTGTTTAGAGCAGAGTGCAGGAGGATCATATTGCACTGCAATCACAGTGCCTATCATTCTAGCCCAGCACACTGTCTGCAAAGTTACTGAGCTGTGCTTCTGAGCCAAAACTTTCCCATTTGTTCACTATGCACAACTACGGAACAGACAGCCTAAAATGAGCAGCAAATTATAGCCAGTATGGGCTGGTGCACACCGAGCGGCTTTTTGGACGTTTTCAGATCCGCTTGCGGCTGCGGATCTGCTTGGTCAATGTATCTCAATGGGGTGGTGCACACCAGAGCGGCAGGCGTTTTGCAGAAACGAAAAATGCCTGGGTGAGGCATTTTTTGGATTTCGGATGCGTTTCTGCCTCAATGTTAAGTATAGGAAAAACGCAAACCGCTCTGAAAAACGGCACTTCAGAGCGGTTTTGCAGGCGTTTTTGTTACAGAAGCTGTTCAGTAACAGCTTTACTGTAACAATATATGAAATCTACTATACTGAAAACCGCAGCAGCAATCCGCAAAACGCTAGCAAAACGCCTCATAAAAATAAAAAAAAGCGTTTAAAAATCTGCTAGCATTTTGCGGATCTGCTTGCGGTTTTTGGTGTGCACCAGCCCTCAGTGTGCTCTACACATATCTGGCAGTGGCACCCATGTCCCCTCTCTCATCTACCTGTCCCTGGCTGTGCAAGGCTGGCTCCCCTCCAACTGAACGATCCATCTCTGCTCTGCTTCCAGGACCCCCCTGCCCGCTGAGAGGGGGTGTGCCGCTTCTGGCTCCTCCCCCTTTGTGAACCGAATCGTTCATTTTGACAATCCGGATGATTTGATTTACAAAAAAGATCCGGATCAAAGATCCAAATCGTTCATGATCCGGACAACACTAAGAGGAAGCAGTTAATATAACTTCTTACTGCCATCCACTCCTTTGGTTGCACTAGGCAGAGGCTGCAACTGCAAAAGCAGCTTCGAACGAGGCATCTTGTTTGAAGCTGCTAAAAGGTCAAGGACCAGAGACTGCAGGTTTGAAAAAAACGGTGCTTACCGACGTCATGCTGCACTGACCCGACGCTACCGCCAATCACGCCGCTCTCCCATTGCTTCAATGTTATCAGCGCTTCAAAGAAAGGGTGATAATGAGTGTAAAGTGTAGATTTGCAACTGTAAAGGTGCCCACAGATTACTCGACTTGGCAGCCGATCGACCATCCGGTTCGATCATTATAATCAAATCTGATCAAAATCGGTGGCACTAAGAGCATGCCCGATTGACGATGTGAACAATTTTGAGCTGAAACTGGTCACCTGTGTTGACCGGACAAATCTCGGGCTGACATACTTGATCCGGTGTGCGGCGGTAACACCGTGTGCTAATCGCAAATGTTGAACGCAATGGAAACCCCTGGCTGCTCTCCCCCCTAATTAATGTTTTATGTCTGTCCGTCCCCCGGTGCCCGTGCAGTTATACTTTATCTGTCACGCTGCCCGCTAGTGTCCACCATATTTCTGGTCCCATGTCACACTGGCAACCACGGGGGTGCATGTGTGTGAGGGTGAGTGCGGAGATGGAGCCAGCGGCAAGTATTCATGCACGGGCACTGGGGGTGGGCTCATTTTACACTGGGAGCGGGGGGGGGGGGGGGGGGGTTGGGGGCAGTACTGGGGGTTCCGTCTCTTCCTGATGCTGTTACAGCCACGGAACCAGGGGTGTTACGTGGTTACGTGGCTGTAACAGCATCAGGAAATTTTTTGTCTACAAAACTTTGTATGATTCCTTAGCAGTGGATGAGCAGATGCAGTCATTAGAACAATTGTGCAGAGAGCAGAAAGTTTTTTTTCTCTCCTTGCCCTTAGTTGTCAGGCTCTCAGGACAGGACTCCTGTGGCTTCTGGGCCCCCCTGCGGCTGCAATTTCTGCAGGGTCTATTATAGTCTAATGTAACTAAGGGCATGGAGAGAAAAAAACCTTTCTGCTCTCTGCACAATTGTCCTAATGACTGCATCTGCTCATCCACTGCTAAGGAATCATACAAAGTTTTGTAAACAAAAATTTGTAGACTGTCCCTATTCAGTGTGCAGGGAAAGGGGGCCACATCCAAAGTTTTGCAGGGGGGGGGCAGTGATTTCTAGTTACGCCCCTGCGCGAAACTCACCGAGCATTTCAGCCCTACTTCTTGCAGAATATCCGATCAATACATACAACCATGAAATGACATGGTCAATCGGCATTCTCTTGGCGGCACCAATTTACATCCGATTCAATTATAATTTATAATCATCGAATCGGATGATCAGTCGGCCACCAAGTCTCCTGATGTATGGCCAGCTTAAACGTATCGCAGAAGAACTCTCCTGTAATTTAGGAAAAGCACAGTGGTGACCCCGGTCACAGAGCGCAGTGAACGTTCTACACCTGCTGAGAAGGTCACGCGGAGGGGACGCAGGAAGCGTGTCAGACTCGGGCTGCGGATGTCCCCCATGGCGCGCACACATCACTCCTGCGTGTCATCTCTGCTGGGAAATCCGCACAACACTATTAATCAGACAAAGCGGCTCGAGAATAATGCGAGATTCTGACACTCATCAAACATCTTCATCCGCGTGATGACGGCCCCTCCAGCGCTATTCTCGCCTGCTTTATCCAACTGCAATCTAATGACTTTTATCCGACTCAGAAAATGGCTGAGATTCCTCCGATAGTGTCAGCTTCCTGTGTACATCAGCAGATATGTCTGAGATCTTCAGTAATATTTATCCTCTTTATTTCCCGCCCAAGGGGAAGCCATTATCCATTATAGCGGAACGTCAGCCTAATGGTGGAACTGAAGTATCCAAATCAAACTTCGCCCCAAACAATCGCTTCTCTGTCTGGGCAGACTGTATAGATTAAGGACAGAGCACACACCTGCCGAAGTGCAGTAGCCCCTGCTGCACTGTAGCACTCAGCACCTTGTACGTTGAGCACTTTTTGTTCCCCTGATGAAGGCCCCCATTTGTAGAGGGGCCGAAACATGTAGGGTTGATTATGTAGGGGGGTGTATTTTCTATAAATCAGTGCAGTGAAAGGAATGAAGTTAACCCTTGCAATGTTAGCTGAGGATGTTATTATTCAGTAGTATCATCTTTCACTGTTTTTGTCACCAAACTAGTATGTGTTACTGCAGCGCTACTATGTTTTTTTTAAAGAGAAACCGTAACCAAGAATTGAACTTCATCCCAATCAGTAGCTGATACCCCCTTTCCCATGAGAAATCTTTTCCTTATCTCAAACGGATCATCAGGGGGCTCTGTATGACTGATATTGTGGTGAAATCCCTCCCACAATGTGTCCTGACAGTTTCCTATCTGTGAACCTCATTGCATTGTGGGAAATAGCTGTTTACAGCTGTTTCTCGCTGCCAAAAAAAAAGCAAGCAGCATCTCCTTCCACTGACATCACCTGCCAGCAGTAAAAATGTCACCATGTGATAAATGTCAGAATGTAAATCAGGGAGAGGAAAGATTTTACAATCAGCAAACACTGACTAAATCATTTATACATCATTATTGTAAAAATAATGCACTTTTTTTATTACAACATTTTCGCTGGATTTCCTCTTTAATTAAAAGTTATGTTTTATTTTTATTTTTCCCTCTTTCAAGGCTAATCTGTGTTTAAAGATGTTCAGCTTAAGGGCCGGTTCACATTCGCAACGCAAAACAGTCATTTTACAGCAATTAGCATTTTAATAGCAGTTCAACAGAACAAGAATCACGCAACGCAATCGCCCCCAAAACGCTGCATGCTGCAGTGAGAATGATCCCATCGGCAGTGATCAGCAAAGCGCTGAAAAGTGGACAAGTGTGAACCAGTCCTAAGGGTGCCCGTACATTGTCCGATTTTGTGGGCCAATTGACCTATAAATCTGATAATTCTATCAACAGCCACCCTTTTAATGCAGAAAAATCTTCATCTGGGTGCGCGGCGGTATTGGTACTCGACTTTGTGATGACAGATGGACACCCCGGCACCCCGACTTGTGATGAGTGTTGAGGGTTCACCCGTCACGCCTGCGCGAGTCCTCGCCTTCTCTGGTGTCCTTATAAAATGTCGCCTTGTGCGCCTGTACCATGTGACACTACGCATGTAGTTACGTCAGGACGCCGGAGGAGGCGAGAATCTGCACCAGCATGACAGGTAAGCCTTTAACACTCACCTCGGGCTGCGGGGGGAGGGGGCAAATACACTTGGGGGGGGGGGGGGGGCGGCAGGACGATTTCTTGCTCAAATCTATTAGATATCTGCATTCTCGGCAGTTGGAAAAAGCCATTATTTCCCGAAATGCAGCAAGATTCACAGACAGGAAACTGTCAGGACCGTGGTCATGACATCACATTGTGGGAGGGGTTTCACCACAATATCAGCCATAAAGACTCCCCTAATGACATCACACTGTGGGAGAGGTTTCAGTACAATATCAGCCATACAGACCCTCCTAATAACATCACACTGTTGGAGAGTTATCACCACAATATCAGTGATACAGACGGGCTGCTGCAGAGACTGGCGGCATGATTTTTTCCTGATTTAGGCCTCTTTCACAGTGCGACGTTAAAGTCACACGTTACAACAACATGTAATGCACAATAACTTACAGCAATGAAAAATCAATGGGCTGTTTACAGTGCAGACGTTGCGTTGGTGTCTAACGCTGCATGTTAAAGAGACTCTGAAGCGAGAATAATTCTCGCTTCAGAGCTCATAGTTAGCAGGGGCACGTGTGCCCCTGCTAAACCGCCGCAAAAGCGCCGCTAAACGGGGGTCCCTTGACCCCCAAACCCCCCACTGCGACACTTGGTCGCAGACTTGGTCGCTTCTGGAGGCAGGGCTAACGGCTGCAGCCCTGCCTCCAGTCGCGTCTATCAGCGGCGCATCGCCGCCTCTCCCCCGCCCCTCTCAGTGAAGGAAGACTGAGAGGGGCGGGGAGAGGCGGAGATACGCGCTGACAGACGCGTGTGGGGCAGGGCTGCGGCGGCTAGCCCTGCCCCAACCAGGAAGCGATCCCCCGCATTACGGAGGGGATTTGGGGGTGAAGGGACCCCCGTTAAGCAGCGGGATAGCGGCGGTTTAGCAGGGGCACACGTGCCCCTGCTATCTATGAGGTCTGAAGCGAGATTTATTCTCGCTTCAGACTCTCTTTAAATGAAAGTGCTGCATGCTATGCAGGGCCGGCCCTAGACTTTTTGCCGCCTGAGGACCGTGGGGGTCCGAGGAGCCGGAGGGATAGCGGGCAGGACGGGGGTATTGGGCCTAGCGGTGGGGAGGCCTGGGTGCCCCAGATCTGCTCTCCCCTCCAGCTGTAGATAGGAAGCAGCCAATGCCCAATAGTAAGAGGCACGGGCAGGGATGACTCACCTTTTCCGCGTTCCAGCGTGCGCTCCACTGACGTCACTAAGGTGATTCCTCCCCGCCCGTGCCTCTTACTATTGGGCATTGGCTGCTTCCTATTTACAGCTGGAGGGGAGCGCAGATCGGAGGACCCACCGCTAGGCCCAATACCCCTGTCCTGACCGCTACCCCTCCGGCTCGGCGGCCGCCCCTCCCCCCCGCACCCACGGACGGGCGGGTGCCGCCCCTAGAAGTTTGCCGCCTGAGGCAAACGTTTCACCCCGCCTCATGAGCGCTGATGCTATGCGTTATACATGTTTTTAGCTGCGTTAGACTGTTTGCACATGCTCAGTAATGTTTTTTTGTTTGTTTGTTTTTTACGCATGCGCTGTTTCCGTTCTATCTCTGTGCGACGAAAATGGTGCACCAAACTCAGGGCTAAATAACGTCCAAGTTATAATCTTTCAATGCGTTGCGTTAGGGGCACTTTATGCAGCCTTAACGTCGCATCAAACGCAACGTCTTACTGTGTAAGAGCCCTTAGGGTCTGAAACGTTTTAAAAAGACCCTAAAATCGGAAAATAATCATAGTCCTTATTTTCAAATGTTAATATGAAGGAAAATGAACCAGGTTAGGACCAGTGTGGTTTGAATGATTAAATAACATTTTTCTTATGAAATCTTTAAGGTATGCATGACTAGGGATGTTCTGGGGACGTGGTTAGGTGTGTGGCTTAAGTGTCCCTCTTTCTTATCTCAAAAAGTTGAGAAGAATGGTTAAAGTTCCTCTTAAACGCTGATGCATAAGTTAATAACAATAACAAAAAACACAAGAACCAACATTTCCGCCACTAAAACCAATGTGAAAAGATCAGCCCTGCCTCCTCTTTACAGCGTTCACATTCCAGCGGAATTGAGAAATGATCCATATATGACCAGCAATGGATGCTGAGAGATTTCCCAGCCTCCCCCTCTCCCAGCGACCCTCAGATCTTATCTGCCCGTCCAGTGATCTGATGAGGCCTAATAGTTGGTTGTGGCTCCTCACAGCCTACAGTCCATCCTGGGGCCAACCTGCGTAATATAACTAAATGACTCCTAATTAAGAGTCTTCCTGACTGCAGGCCTCGGCCAATAGGAAATTGCCACCCTATATATCGCTGTTATTCATGCTAAATAAAACTCCAGGTGTGAAGAGGAGGAGTGGCGCTCCACCCAAATCTGTGAGCCTGGATTTATGTGGCAGAGGGTGCGGGATTTTTAACAGTTAGACGTGACACAGAGCCCAAGGCTGCAATTACAATCATAAAAGAAAAAAAAAACCTGACGTTAGGTGAAGACTGCAGTCTGCCAGCTTGTTACACTTCAGTGGAACGCGATGCATTGCTGGTAGAGTTATTCGGAGAGTCAGCCCACCTGCCAAGTTCATCTGCTCGCCCTGGCGGTTATTTCTGCTCATTACAGGGGCACTATGGTGAAAACTTGTAAAATTTAAAATATGTGCAAACATAGACAAATAAGAAGTACGTTTTTTTCCAGAGTGAAATGAGCCATAAATTTCTTTTCTCCTATGTTGCTGTCACTTACAGTATGTAGTATAAATCTGACAAAAGCATCAGGTTTTGGACTAGTCCATCTCTTCATAGGGGATTCTCAGCAAGGCTTTTACTCTTTATAAAGATATTCCCTAAAAAGGATTTAAACAATGATGCTGGCCAGCTTCCCTGCTCGCTACACCGTTTTTTTTTGGCAGTTGGACAGGCAACTGCCACTCACTAAGTGCTTTTGAAAATAAATAAATCCCTTAGAATCCCCTACGAAGAGATGGACTAGTCCAAAACCTGTCGCTTCTGTCAGATTTCTACTACCTACTGTAAGTGACAGCAACATAGGAGAAAAGTAATTTATGGCTCATTTTACTCTGGAAAAAAACATACTTCTTAGGGCTCTTTCACATTAGGGCAGATTTTCTGCGTTTCAACGCAAAGGGTAAAGTTTGCGTTACCCAAGGTGAAATGAAAGTCCATAGACTTTCATTTTAGCTTTCACATATAACGCACCCTTTTTGTGCGTTGCGTTACACTGCACCCAGGCACAGTTTTTCGGCCGACGCTAGCTTTATGCGTTACAATGTTAGCCAATGTAAAACGCACACTATGCGCGTTTTTAATCCGTTAACGCAGGCAATCAGTCCCAGAATGCAACAGACGAACAATGTAGAAAGTTGAAAACTAAAAGAAAAAAAAATTACCTGCGTTTTTCTATGTGCAGTAACGCATTGAAAACGGATTAAAAACGCACACTCACTGCAGTGCAACGCATATCAAAACGCATTAAAAGGCATACAACAAAACGTATGCTTTGAGCGTTCTCCAACGCAAGCTCTGATGTGAAAGAGCCCTTATTTGTTTATGTTTGCACATATTTTACATTTTACAATTTATCTCCATAGTGCCCCTTTAAACGACAGCGCAGCAGACATACTTTACACACTATTGAGGCGGGACAACAAGACTCACAGCTTGGGATGGGCAAACATGCCATCATTCTTGAAAAATGGGGAAGAAAAATGAAAGCACAATTGAGGTGAGTGGGATATGGAGGCTGACATATGCATTTTCTTTTAAACTATACACATTGCCTGGCTGTCCTGCTGATCCTCTGCCTCTAATACATTACAAACCCAGAACAATCACAGAACATTTATATTGCGCTTTTCTCCTTAAAGCGTCAGAGCTGCAGCCACTAGAACACGCTCTATAGGCAGAAGCAGTGTTAGGCCAGAGCTGCAGCCACTAGGGGGCGCTAGGTAGGCAGTAGCAGTGTTAGGCCTGAGCTGCAGCCACTAGAACACGCTCTATAGGCAGTAGCAGTGTTAGGCCAGAGCTGCAGCCACTAGGGGGCGCTCTGTAGGCAGTAGCAGTGTTAGGCCAGAGCTGCAGCCACTAGGGGGGCGCTCTATAGGCAGTAGCAGTGTTAGGTCAGAGCTGCAGCCACTAGGGAGCGCTGTGTAGGCAGTAGCAGTGTTAGGCCAGAGCTGCAGCCACTAGTGAGCACTGTGTAGGCAGAAGCAGTGTTAGGCCAGAGCTGCAGCCACTAGTGAGCACTCTATAGGCAGTAGCAGTGTTAGGCCAGAGCTGCAGCCACTAGGACACGCTCTATAGGCAGAAGCAGTGTTAGGGAGACTTGCCCAAGGTCTCCAATTGGCGTGAATGCAGCGACAGCCCCAGGACCACTCCACGCCGATTTTACACTCGGAAGGACATTGTCGGGGGTTCCATTGCGTTCCTCGTTCATACTGATATCGCATGGCGTTACCGCCGCGCAGTTATAGTTTTCAAAAATGTTACATTTATTTAGATATTGCTTTATATTGGTATGCAGCTCCACCCTCCTAATGATGTCCAGCCTAGGCTATTTAGTTATGCAGCTTTCTGCCCCATAGCATTCTGAGAAACCAGGTGTTATTTCTACTCACTTCGGAACAAACAACAAATGAACATTCCGCAGTGATACTGCTTGCCAGCGGTAAAGATGTCGCCACCTATAAAAAATGTAAAAATTCCTCACCTCAGAGTGGGGAAAGATTTTACAATAGACCAACATTCACTAAAAATAAGAGCAGGGCCGGAGCTACCATAGGAAAAAATGGGCAATTGCCCCAGGGCCCCAGAGCCTTTAGGGGCCCCCAAGGTGTCCCTCCCCATCTTAACTGTTGCTCCCCAGGGACTCTGCAGAGTCTGTTAAGTTGGGAGGTGATTGGGGGAGGGTAAGCAGCCAGCTCAGGGGCCCAGGAGGGAAATTTGGCTGCAACAAAGGGCCCCTAATGGCACGTTTTGGTCAGGGGGGGGTGTCTGTTGAGGGGGGCCCAATTGTTACTTGAACTGAATAAGAGTTTCACTTACCTGGGGCTTCTGTCAGCCGCCTGCAGCCGTCCTGTGCCCGCGCTGGTCCTCAACGATCCTCCGATCCCCCTCCGCGGCTCACTTTCTCCTTCACCGGCCGACGTCCAGGCGCAGTCGAGATTTTCTCGTACACTTTGTGGCCCATACACATGTGCGACTTAATGCACAAGCAACCATCCAACATGATCAGCCGCACGACTTGTTTGCATGACAAGTACCGGTATGTACACACACTGATCAACTCATTGAAATATATAAATACTGCGTGCGCACCAACACGTCTGCATTAAAAACAATAAGTTCTTCAATCTATTTGTGCACACGTGGCCAACCTGCATGATAGTTGGGTAGCTTGATCCTCTAGTTTGATTGGGCAAACCGCCTGTTATCAGTTGGATACACACGCCCAACTGTCATCCAACAGACCGAGTTTAGCTCATAGTTAGGCGGAATAGTTGTGTACGAGCCTAAAACTATTGCTATTTTCTAAATTTAAAATAATAAAAGCGTAGCTTCCAACGTCCCTATTTTGAAGGGACAGCCCCTCTTTGGGAGCCCTGTCCCTCTGTCCCTTTTTCCTCCTCATTTCCCCTCTTTCAGGACTTTGTCCCTCTTTCTATGTAAATATATATATATTTATCTATCTACCAAAAATGTGTTTGATTGACTATAAACTTTATTCCCATCCTAAAGGGGAACTGAAGAGAGAGGTATATGGAGGCTGCCATGTTTATTTCCTTTTAAGCAATACCAATTGCCTGGCAGCCCTGCGGATCCTTTGCCTCTAATACTATTAGCCATAGCCCCTGAACAAGCATGCAGCAGATCAGGTGTTTCGGACTTCAAAGTCAGATCTGACAAGACTAGCTGCATGCTTGTTTCTGGTGTTATTCAGATACTACTGCAGAGAAATAGACCAGCAGGGCTGCCAGGCAACTGGTATTGATTAAAAGGAAATAAATATGGCAGCCTCCGTATACCTCTTACTTCAGTTCCCATTTAAATTGATATGTTACTAATTTTAAAATGTTAATATGAAGGAAAATGAACCAGGATAGAAAGGACCAGTGTGCTTTGAATTGAAGAACAAGATATTTTTCTTATGAAATCTTTATGGTATGCGTGATCAGGGGGGTGGCAGGGGTGTGGCTGAAGTGTCCCTCTTTCTCATCTCAAAAAGTTGGTAGGTATGTAAAAGATGCAATAAAAGATGCACACATCCTTGTAGTAAGCTGATTGATAGGCTCTGGTCGTTATCGAGTATTGATCATTGTGACGGATTGCGGGAACTTTGCGTGGAGTTGTAGAATAAACCTTGTGAGGCCTACCTTTCGGCATTCTGCCTCGGAGTGGAGGAACCCTTTGGAATCTCGGCTGAAGCGCCTTCTGACAGGTCCCCTAATTACACAAGTGTCATGTACGGATGTCTGACAGTGTAAGCCGTAATTAGCCGTAATTGTGCTATTATATGTTTCTGCCGCATATAATGAATCATGGAGCAATTTGTCTTACAGCTCAAAATATTTCAAAGAGAAACAAACTTTCCTCATCGCTAAAACAACAGCGACGTGCGTGGAGCCACATCTCACAGCGCACGCCTCTCGTGCAGACCATTCGGGATGAAAGGACTCTGCGCCCGAAACAGGCTGAGAGGGGCCCTGATCCACCAGAGGAGCCCGTGGCTAATGCACGATTTGGGTGCTGCATAGGTGCCAATGCAAATATTGGCTTTGAGGGGCCTAAGGCAGAAAATTGGCCGTGCAATTCTTTTTTGTTTTGAAAATGACATTGTTATTTTTTTTTACATTTTTTATCGTTTTATAAAAAAACAAAATAGAACTTTATAGCTTTTGACATTTTTAATGTTTAGTATTTAGAAATTAATTATTTTTGAAAGTTATTGTTTTGCAATTTATTGTTTTCAATATTATAAGGTCAACAAGGGAGGCTTAGGGTTAGGCATCAGGAAGGGAGGGGGGTTTAGGGTTAGGCGTCAGGAAGGGAGGGGGGTTTAGGTTTAGGCGTCAGAAAGGGAGGGGGGTTTAGGGTTAGGCATCAGGAAGAGAGGGGGGTTTAGGGATAGGCGTCAGGAAGGGAGGGGGATTTAGGGTTAGGCGTCAGGAAGGGAGGGGGGTTTAGGGTTAGGCATCAGGAAGGGAGGGGGGTTTAGGGATAGGCGTCAGAAAGGGTGGGGGATTTAGGGTTAGGCGTCAGGAAGGGAGGGGGGTTTAGGGTTAGGCGTCAGAAAGGGAGGGGGGATTAGGGTTAGGTGTCAGTAAAGGACAGGGTTTAGGGTTAGGCATCAGGAAGGGAGGGGGGGTTTAGGGTTGGTGTCAGGAAGGGAGGGGGGTTTAGGCGTCAGGAAGGGAGGGGGGTTAAGGGATAGTAATCGGAAAGGGAGGGGGGTTAAGGGATAGTAATCGGAAAGGGAGGGGGGTTTAGGGTTAGGCGTCAGGAAGGGAGGGGGCTACACTCAAAAGAGAAAGCTGACACTTCCTATAGCAATCTTTATTGCTTCATAGAAACAAAGCCAATGTTTCGTGACCACATAGGGTCACTTTTTCAAGACAAAGCCTGCTCAAGGCAAAAATCTGTCTGCTGCTTGTGCTTGCAAAAAAAAAAAACCCAAAACAAACAAACAAAAAATAAAAAAATAAAAATGTGGCTTCTTTCTATGAAGCAACAATTATAAAGGGAAGAAAAAATTCGAAATACAATGAAATCCCAAATGTATCTAAAAAATGCCAATTTTTATTCATCACAATCATAATACAAACGTATAATGAATAAGTTTAAGTGAGAAAGCACATTAGCCCACATTTGCCCAATTGCACTCAGACAGTCTGAGAAACCACAATTATCAGCTGAAGCAAGTTATGGACAGCTCTGGGGTTGTGATAGATTGATATACATCTCACTGAGAAGTTTGGATTTAAAATTGCAAAGTGAACTTAGCATTAATGTGCTTTAACAACAAGTTTCTAATTTTGACCTAATACCATAGTATAATTCAAAGGTCCCCTCCAGCGAAAAAAGTAAGCAGTTAAAATCTGACAGAACTGACAGGTTTTGGACTAGTCCATCTCCTCATGGGAGATCCTCAGGGTTTTCTTTGTATTTAAATTAGAAACCTGTTGTTAAAGAGACTCTGAAGCCAAATAAAATCAATGCTTTTAACTTTTATTAATGTTAAACACTACAGCTAAAACGCTGCATCCCCGCAGCAAAACGAGGGGTTTAAATTCCCCAAATCCCCTGAGCTAACCACGGGGAGCGCTTCCTGTTTGAGGAAGAGCTTAGGGCTGTAGCTCTGCCTCTTGGCGCATCAATCCCCGCTAATCGCCGCCTCTCCCCGCCCCTCTCAATCTTCCTTCACAGAGAGGGGTGGGGAGAGGCGGAGATCCCTGGGCAGCAAAATCCACGACCTGGAAAGTTGTGGATTTTGCACAGGGGATTTGGGGGGTATAAACCCCTTGTTTTGCCGCGGGTGTGCAGTGTTTTAGCACTAGCTATAGTGCTTAACATTAATAAAAGTTAAAAGCATTGATTTTATTTCGCTTCAAAGTTTCTTTCAAGCATATTAATGCTAAATGCACTTTGCAATTTCAAATGCAAATTTCGCAGTGAGATGTACAGTATATTTATCCATCATAACACCAGAGCTGTACTAGTACACCACTTGGTGAAAAAATCATGTCAGATTTTTGTCAGAAACACCTGATCTGCTGCATGCTTGTTCAGGGTCTGTGGCAAGAAGCATTTAGAGGCAGAGGATCAGCAGGACAGCCAAGTAATCTGCACTGTAAGTAAATAAGTATCTTAGTCTCCATATGCCTCTCTTCAGGTTCCCTTTGAAGTGAACCAGAGACTAAGCACCCTCGTGTATTTTACCATATAGATCAGTGGGAACATTAGAGAAAACACCTACCATGCTTTCTGTTTCATTCTGCACTGCTCAGCCTGCCTGTTATTGGCCCTGATAAAATCCCAGACTGAGCATTCAGTGTGGCTTTGCTATAATGACTCAGCTATAATGATTTCTGAGCAGAGCCAGCAGGGGGCAGGCTTGGACTTGAAAAGACATGAGAGAACACAGACTGAGCTATAAATATTCCTCAGCAAAGCCAGACTGAATGCTCAGTCAGGGATTTTATCAGGGCTGATTAGAAGCAAGCTGTGCAGTGCAGAATGAAACAGAGAGCAGGGTAGGTGTTTTCTCTAATGTTCCCACTGATATATATGGTAAAACACACGAGGGTGCTTCGTCTCTGGTTCACTTTAACTCTTTAGCAGCCACATATAGCAAAACTATATTTGTGCTGCATTTTTTTCCTGCCGCTGCCTGGCAGGGTAAGCAGAACAGTGCAGGCAGTGAGCTGTCATATGTACTTGTTCTAGGCGGCTGGATCTGCTTCTCCTTTTCATCTATTGGTGGTGCTACAATGCCGAGCGACATTCTCTTCTGAGTTCCGATCACATGATCGGGGGATGGTGTCAGCGGTGCAGCAAGAAAAAAATATCTAAAGCTCGCCATACAAAAATCAATTTTGATCACCCAAATTGGCAACACCTGCCAGCTGTCTTGCCCCCTCTGTGCCCCCCCCCCCCAAAAAAAAATAATAATAAATAAATAATTTTTTTTTTGAATTCACGGTGCAACCCTCTGCCCTGTCGTTTTTGAAAGGAGAAAAAACAGATCATGGGGTTTCAGGAATTTCAGGAATGATCTGCATCTGATTGTCCATCTCTCTTCTGGTCACATAGAAAGCCATAATGACCTGTCTCTGTGTTATATGCTTGCTAGAAGCACTCTACCATTGTGGCAGCCACATGCTGTGGGCAGGAGGTCATGTGACGACGTGAGCAGTTTGCCAACATGGGCGGTTCTCTATCATTCTTCCATGATTAATTAGTGTTATATCATCAACAGGACAGGTAACAACAGATCCACATCCACGTTAGACCTGGCACTCCTCAGTCTCTCCAACCAGCGTATCTCACAAGCTCCTCCGAAATACTACTGAAAGGGGGAATTCCAATTTATTTTAAAAAAAATTTCTGTCCTCCAGCTGCGCACAAAGCAGAACCCAGCACTGCCTGCTCCAGACTCACTGCCTTACCAGGACTGTTAAAGAGGCCCTGTTGTGACATATAGTAAAATATTGTTATTTATATAGCACCAACATCTTCCGCAGTGCTGTACAGCGTATATTGTCTTGTCACTAACTGTCCCTCGGAGGAGCTCACAATCTAATCCCTACCATAGTCATATGTGTATTATGTATCGTGTAGTGTATGTATTGTAGTCTAGGGCCAATTTTAGGGGGAAGCCAATTAACTTATCTGTATGTTTTTGGGATGTGGGAGGAAACTGTAGTGTCCCGGGGAAACCCGCACAGACACGGAGAGAACATACAAGCTCCTTGCAAATATTAACATGGCTGGCTGAGATTCAAACCAGGGACCCAGCGCTGCAAGGCGAGCGCGCTAACCACTATGCCACCGTGCTGCCCAGAATGCCATTTATTCAGGATAACCACTTTCACTGTGAATATTCTGGTTTCAACATCAAAAACACTTCCTATATCTATATACAGTAAAACCCCTGTTATGCAGAACTCAGTGGACCAGAATTCTTAAGCATCCAGAAAACATTTTTGTGGCACGTGTATGTGGACGGAGGACAGAGCACAGAGCCAGCCCCGGCGCTGCCCCCCCTAATGTAATGGGGTCCCCCCTGGTGCAGTATAATTTCCCTGTCCAGGTCCGCTGTCTTCATACACACTTGGTTGCCAGCATAACGTGGGCGCGTGTGTGATGTCACACAAGTGCCCATGTATACACCAGCAACCATGGGGAGCGCATGTCTGCGGATGGAGCCCGGAGCCAGCGATGAAGAGGTGAAGTATGCTGCACAGGGCACACTTTACATTGGGGGGGGGGGGGGGGGGACAGCGCCGGGGGCCGGCAAAGTGGAGTCACAAGGCTGATTCCCGGGAGAATTCATGCTGAAATTGAATGGGCAGCTGACAGATCTCTCTCCAATCAGATTCGATCAGAGACAGATCTGTCTCTTGGTCGATCTGCACCTTTACTGTATTTGGCTGTGTTTAGTTGTCTTGTTGCTTGTCTTCAGGATGGTACCAGGTAAGGTCTTGGGACCCACTAGCAGCCTTTTCTAAGTGCTATTGATTTGAAAAGCTATGGGGGATTTTTTTTTTTAAATCATATCCCTCAAGTGGCATCACACACACATGGCATTACATTAGCAAGTGCTTTTCAAATCACAACCGCTTACAAAAGGCATAGAAAAGCGCTGCTAGTGGGTACCAGGCCTAAGAGTGGAGAATGGAGAGGCAAGCCCAGGACAAGAGAGGGTTATGTGATTAACAGGGCAGATCTTTTGTCAGCTCCCTCAGAGGTCCTATAAATGTATCTGACACTCAGTTCAGTTCCACCTTGTCTCCCCCCCTCGCTGAATCTTTACACCATCATTTGCACATACCTGTCTCCTCTCGCCCCGGGGCGGCCATGTCTTCAGTCTTCGCTTGTAACAAGACACTACATATAGCAGAAGCCTCGGCCCCTCTCTCATCACAGCTACAAAGGGATTGCTAGAATATAGTCTCATCTCGCTGACAGTGATAGGGTTGCCCCACAACGTCCCCGCTGACCCCTAAAACCTATATTACTGGGGACACGTGTTACTCACTGCCATCATGTCCCCACAAAATCAGCTGCTGGAGGACTACAAATATCAGCCTGTCTAGTGGGCTGAACTCCGTAAAGCACATGGTATGCAGGGATGCAAATAACTAGGGGTAATCAATGAGATGCAAATATATTATCATTGCATTCAAATTTAATGTAAATTATGTGCTGCACTAAATTGGCAAGGCTGGTTTTAGACTTTTTGCCACCTGATGCAATACATTGTGAGGCTGTCCCCAACAACCCCAATAACAGCATACTCCTCTCGGGTATGTGCTGCACCTCCTCCCATAGCATCTCCTCCCTGCTGACCCGCAGCATCTGATCCCCAGGATGCCGGGTATGTGCTGCACCTCCTCCCATAGCATCTCCTCCCTGCTGGCCCCCAGCATCTGACCCCCAGGATGCCGGGTATGTGCTGCACTGCCTCCCATAGCATCTCCTCCCTGCTGGCCCGCAGCATCTGATCCCCAGGATGCCGGGTATGTGCTGCACCTCCTCCCGTAGCACCTCCTCCCTGCTGACCTGCAGCATATGATCCCCAGGATGCCGGGTATGTGCTGCACCTCCTCCCATAGCATCTCCTCCCTGCTGGCCCGCAGCAACTGATCCCCAGGATGTCAGGTATGTGCTGCACCTCCTCCCATAGCATCTCCTCCCTGCTGGCCCGCAGCATCTGATCCCCAGGATGCCTGGTATGTGCTGCACCTCCTCCCATAGCATCTCCTCCCTGCTGGCCCACAGCATCTGATCCCCGGGATGCCGGGTATGTGCTGCACCTCCTCCCATAGCATCTCCTCCCTGCTGGTCCGCAGCATCTAATCCCCGGGATGCCGGGTATGTGCTGTACCTCCTCTCATAGCATCTCCTCCCTGCTGGCCCGCAGCATCTGATCCCCAGGATGCCGGGTATGTGCTGCACCTCCTCCCATAGCATCTCCTTCCTGCTGGCCGTAGCATCTAATCCCCGGGATGCCGGGTATGTGCTGTACCTCCTCCCATAGCATCTCCTCCCTGCTGGCCCGCAGCATCTGATCCTCAGGATGCCGAATATGTGCTGCACCTCCTCCCATAGCACCTCCTCCTTGCTGGCCAGCAGCACCTGATTCCCGGGATGCCGGGTATGTGTTGCACCTCCTCCCATAGCATCTCCTTCCTGCTGGCCGTAGCATCTAATCCCCGGGATGCCGGGTATGTGCTGCACCTCCTCCCATAGCATCTCCTCCCTGCTGGCCTGCAGCATCTGATCCCCAGGATGCCGGGTATGTGCTGCACCTCCTTCCATAGCATCTCCTCTCTGCTGGCCCGCTGCATCTGATCCCCAGGATGCCAGGTATGTGTTGCACCTCCTCCCATAGCATCTCCTCCCTGCAGGCCTGCAGCATCTGATCCCCAGGATGCCAGGTATGTGCTGCACCTCCTCCCTGCTGGCTGTAGCATCTAATCCCCGGGATGCCGGGCATGTGCTGCACCTCTTCCCATAGCATCTCCTCCCTGCTGGCCCGCCGCATCTGATCCCCAGGATGCCGGGTATGTGCTGCACCTCCTCCCATAGCACCTCCTCCTTGCTGGCCAGCAGCACCTGATCCTCGGGATGCCGGGTATGTGCTCCACCTCCTCCCATAACATCTCCTCCCTGCTGGCCCGCAGCATCTGATCCCCAGGATGCCGGGTATGTGCTGCACCTCCTCCCATAGCATCTCCTCCCTGCTGGTCCGCAGCATCTGATCCCCGGGATGCCGGGTATGTGCTGCACCTCCTCCCATAGCATCTCCTCCCTGCTGGCCCGCAGCATCTGATCCCCGGGATGCCGGGTATGTGCTGCACCTCCTCCTATAGCATCTCCTCCCTGCTGGCCCGCAGCATCTGATCCCCAGGATGCCGGGTATGTGCTGCACCTTCTCCCATAGCATCTCCTCCCTGCTGGCCGTAGCATCTAATCCCCGGGATGCCGGGTATGTGCTGCACCTCCTCCCATAGCATCTCCTCCCTGCTGGCCCGCAGCATCTGATCCCCAGGATGCTGGGTATGTGCTGCACCTCCTCCCATAGCATCTCCTCCCTGCTGGCCTGCAGCATCTGATCCCCAGGATGCCGGGTATGTGCTGCACCTCCTCCCATAGCATCTCCTCCCTGCTGGCCCGCAGCATCTGATCCACAGGATGCCGGGTATGTGCTGCACCTCCCCCCATAGCATCTCCTCCCTGCTGGCCATAGCATCTAATCCCCGGGATGCCGGGTATGTGCTGCACCTCCTCCCATAGCATCTCCTCCCTGCTGGCCCGCAGCATCTAATCCCCAGGATGCCGGGTATGTGCTGCACCTCCTCCCATAGCATCTCCTCCCTGCTGGCCCGCAGCATCTGATCCCCAGGATGCCGAGTATTTGCTGCACCTCCTCCCATAGCATCTCCTCCCTGCTGGCCCGCAGCATCTGATCCCCAGGATGCCGGGTATGTGCTGCACCTCCTCCCATAGCATCTCCTCCCTGCTGGCCCTCAGCATCTGACCCCCAGGATGCCGGGTATGGACTGCGCCTCCTCCCATAGCACCTCCTCCCTGCTGGCCTGCAGCATCTGATCCCCAGGATGCCGGGTATGTGCTGCACCTCCTCCCATAGCATCTCCTCCCTGCTGGCCCGCAGCATCTGATCCCCAGGATGCCGGGTATGTGCTGCACCTCCTCCCATAGCATCTCCTCCCTGGTGGCCCGTAGCATCTGATCCCCCGGATGCTGGGTATGTGCTGCACCTCCTCCCATAGCATCTCCTCCCTGCTGGCCCGCAGCATCTGATCCCCAGGATGCAGGTTATGTGCTGCACCTCCTCCCATAGCATCTCCTCCCTGCTGGCCCGCAGCATCTGATCCCCAGGATGCCGGGTATGTGCTGTACCTCCTCCCATAACATCTCCTCCCTGCTCCCTGCAGCATCTGATCCCCAGGAAGGCGGGTATGTGCTGTACCTCCTCCCATAGCATCTCCTCCCTTCTGGCCCGCAGCATCTGATCCTCAGGATGCCGTATATGTGCTGTACCTCCTCCCATAGCATCAGGGGCGCCGCGAGGCATAAAGCGAACCAAGCGGTCGCTTGGGGCCTCAAGATCGTAGGGGCCTCGGCGGCTCAGTGACGTCGGCGTGACGTCACTGTTTTCCCGCAGCCCCGCGGGGCTGGCAGAGCAGAGTAGGGCAGGGCTACGGGAAGATGGCCGCCGCCGAAGCCCTGCTCTGGAGACTATGCCTCCAGTACAGGGCTTCGGGTGGCCATCTTCCTGTAGCCCTGATTCAATCAGCGCGGGAGATTGGAGGAGGGAGGGAGCTCCGTGGGAACTGCGCGCCTGAGGAGCCGGCCAGGAGAGGAGACGGGGAGAGAAGACTTCTGCCAGTGCCAGGTGAGTAAATTCTTTTCTTTTTGCAGCTCTGAAAATGTGCCCTAATTGCGTTTGATATCTGCTGAACTGTTCCCTAATTGTGTTTGATTTCTGCTGAACTGTGCCCTAATTGTGTTTGATTTCTGCTGAACTGTTCCCTAATTGTGTTTGATATCTGCTGAGAATGTGCCCTAATTGTGTTTGATTTCTGCTGAACTGTGCCCTAATTGTGTTTGATTTCTGCTGAACTGTGCCCTAATTGCGTTTGATATCTGCTGAGAATGTGCCCTAATTGTGTTTGATTTCTGCTGAAAATGTGCCCTAATTGCGTTTGATATCTGCTGAAAATGTGCCCTAATTGCGTTTGATTTCTGCTGAACTGTGCCCTAATTGTGTTTGATTTCTGCTGAACTGTGCCCTAATTGTTTTTGATTTCTGCTGAACTGTGCCCTAGTTGCATTTGATTTCTGCTGAAAATGTGCCCTAATTGCGTTTGATTTCTGCTGAAAATTTGCCCAAATTGCGTTTGATTTCTGCTGAAATGTGGCCCTAATTGCGTTTGATTTCTGCTGAAAATGTGCCATAATTGCGTTTGATTTCTGCTGAAAATGTGCCATAATTGCATTTGATTTCTGCTGAAAATGTGCCCAAATTGCGTTTGATTTCTGCTGAAATGTGGCCCAAATTGCGTTTGATTTCTGCTGAAAATGTGCCCAAATTGCGTTTGATTTCTGCTGAAAATGTGCCCTAATTTTGTTTGAGTTCTGCTGAAAATGTGCCCAAATTGCGTTTGATTTCTGCTGAAATGTGGCCCTAATTGGGTTTGATTTCTGCTGAAAATGTGCCATAATTGCGTTTGATTTCTGCTGAAAATGTGCCCAAATTGCGTTTGATTTCTGCTGAAATGTGGCCCAAATTCTGTTTGTTTTCTGCTGAAATGTTGCACAAATTGCGTTTTTATTTTCTGGTGTCTGGGGTAACTGTTGCTGCATTTATTATTTAATGGTCATAGTTGGCTATATTTGCTGTGCTACGGTTAAGCTCCGCCCATACAATGTCATGGCCAAATCCATCTTTCGGCGCCTCAATCACCCCCACATCCATTTTCCCCGCAAACAGCCCCGCCCCAATCCGCCCTTCAGCTCCACCCACATGTCATGGCTACGCCCACTTATGCGGGATAACCACACCCATTTTTCGCCACGCTTCGCGCGCCGCAGGGTTGGGCCACTTCCTACAGTCCGCTTGGGGCCACAAAAACCTTAGATGCACCCCTGCATAGCATCTACTCCCTGCTGGCAAGCAGCATCTGGTCCCCAGGATGCTGGGTATGTGCTGCCCCTCCTCCCATAGCATCTCCTCCCTGCTGGCCTGCAGCATCTGATCCCCAGGATGCCTGGTATGTGCTGCATCTCCTCCCATAGCATCTCCTCCCTGCTTGCCCGCAGCATCTGATCCCCAGGATGCCGGGTATGTGCTGCACCTCCTCCCATAGCATCTCCTCCCTGCTGGCCTGCAGCATCTGATCCCCAGGATGCCGGGTATGTGCTGCACCTCCTCCCATAGCATCTCCTCCCTGCTGGCCTGCAGCATCTGATCCCCAGGATGCCGGGTATGTGCTGCACCTCCTCCCATAGCAACTCCTCCCTGCTGGCCCGCAGCATCTGATCCACAGGATGCTGGGTATGTGCTGCACCTCCTCCCATAGCATCTCCTCCCTGCTGGCTGCAGCATCTGATCCCCAGGATGCCGGGTATATGCTGCACCTCCTCCCATAGCATCTCCTCCCTGCTGGCCTGCAGCATCTGATCCTCAAGATGCCGGGTATGTGCTGCACATCCTCTCATAGCATCTCCTCCCTGCTGACCCGCAGCATCTGATCCCCAGGATGCCGGGTATGTGCTGCACCTCCTACCACAGCATCTCCTCCCTGCTGGCCCGCAGCATCTGATCCCCAGGATGCCTGGTATGTGCTGCATCTCCTCCCATAGCATCTCCTCCCTGCTGGCCCGCAGCATCTGATCCCCAGGATGCCGGGTATGTGCTGCACCTCCTCCCATAGCATCTCCTCCCTGCTGGCCCTCAGCATCTGATCCCCAGGATGCCGGGTATGTGCTGCACCTCCTCCCATAGCATCTCCACCCTGCTGGTCCGCAGCATCTGATCCCCAGGATGCCAGGCATGTGCTGCACCTCCTCCCATAGCATCTCCTCCCTGCTGGCCCGCAGCATCTGATCCTCAGGATGCCGGGTATGTGCTGCACCTCCTCCCATAGCATCTCCTCCCTGCTTGCCCGCAGCATCTGATCCCCAGGATGCCGGGCATTTGCTGCACCTCCTCCCATAGCATCTCCTCCCTGCTGGCCTGCAGCATCTGATCCCCAGGATGCCGGGCATGTGCTGCACCTCCTCCCATAGCATCTCCTCCCTGCTGGCCCGCAGCATCTGATCCCCAGGATGCCGGGTATGTGCTGCACCTCCTCCCATAGCATCTCCACCCTGCTGGCCCGCAGCATCTGATCCTACGATGCCGGGTATGTGCTGCAGCGGCGCTGTATCACTCACCCACTCTCAGCAGGTTAGTGATGGGATCGCCAGCCACACATGAAGTCCTGCTTCCTCTCTGACTACAGCGGCACCTCATGTAACCCGGCAGCATGTAACAGGTCGCATGAGGCACCACTGTAGCCATGGATACAGGACGCTGGATGGGCGGGATGGAGATCCCATCACTGGAACACTGAGAGCAGGTGAGTGAAGAAGCACCGCACATCTAGGAAGGAAGAGACGGGGAGAGCGAGGAGGGGGGCATTTGGGGGAGGGGAGCCGCCTCTTGATGTCCTCTAACTGTTGTCGCCCTGAAGCACGTGATTCACGTTGCTTAATGGAAGAACCGCCCCTGCAAATTGGACCGATCAGAATAACTTAAGTGGCCATACATCCACCGATTTTGCGGTCTAATCGACCATCCGATTAGATAATTTTCCACCTGATTGATGACTTGATCAATTTTGCGCAAACATCGGTGGAATGCATCGATCGAACATGCTGGAAAGATTCCGGTCAGTGCGCAGTGGTAATGCCATTCGGACCCCTGGCCGTTGACCCCAAGAGTAAATTGTCTCCCCCAGTGAGTGACAAACCACAAAATTTCGGATGCTGACCACGGGGCAACAGAGAAGCCCGGGAGAACGGCAAGGGAGGGAGCCCTTGGCCTGCATGGGCTGGAGGAAGCCCCAGGTGAGTATAAATGCTGCAATACTATTCATCTCAGATGCACTATGTCATTCAATTTCTTTGAATTTTTAAAAAACAATTTTCTCAAAAACTACAAAGTCTTTATGATTTTTTTTTATTTGTTCTCAAAGAATCAAATTTCGTATTTTCCTGTAATTTTGAATAACCGCAAAATTACAACAACGTAATTACTGTACAGTTACGTGCAAAATTAATTACAAATTTGCTGGAGATTTTGCATCCTAATTGCAAATTTTGATGCGCAATTATAATTATGCAAAATATAACCTCAACATAGTCAGCACTATATAAATACTTTATAATAGTATGGTAGGACATTACCAAGGCCGAATTTAGGCCAAGGCCGCCTAGGCCATGGCCTAGGGCACCACAGGAGCTAGGGCACCAAAGCAGCAGGGCTAAACTGGTGCAGCATTTGCAAGATTGCTGCAATGCAGGGAGATCAGGCGAGCGCCTGACCGCGGTACTCTGCTGCTAACCGCCTGTGCAGCAGCCACCTTGCTCTTTGTGCCCATTTGCATCATGGCCAGCGGCTATAGACTTGGGCAGCATTGGAGACGAAAAGGAAGAGGAAGCTTCTGCACTGGAGAGGAGAGGAGAAATGAGTGACACTGATGGCTGCTGCGGTGTGAAGGCGAGCTGGCTACCTATACTGAAAGGGGGTGAGAAAAGGAGGGATTAAAAGAGTCATCTGGCTACCTATACTGGAGGGAAAGGGGGAGGAGTCATCTGGCTACCTATACTGGACTGGAGAGAAGGAGGAGGGGTCAGTTTGCTACCTATACTGAAGGGGGGCAGCTGGTGACAGTGGCCTTGGGCGGTACAGAGTATAAATCCAGCCCTGGACTTTACACTATGTACTCTGTAAAGTGCTGCAGAAGATGTCAGTGCTATATAAATACATAATAACAATATGGTAGGACATTACACTATGACTATGGTAGGGATTAGATTGTGAGCTCCTCTGAGGACAGTCAGTGACATGACTATGTACTCTGTAAAGTGCTGCAGAAGATGTCAGTGCTATATAAATACATAATAACAATATGGTAGGACATTACACTATGACTATGGTAGGGATTAGATTGTGACCTCCTCTGAAGACAGTCAGTGACATGACTATGTACTCTGTAAAGTGCTGCAGAAGACGTCAGTGCTATATAAATACATAATAATAATATGGTAGGACATTACACTATGACTATGGTAGGGATTAGATTGTGAGCTCCTCTGAGGACAGTCAGTGACATGACTGTGTACTCTGTAAAGTGCTGCAGAACATGTCAGTGCTATATAATAAAGACAGTAGTATGTAACTGGAAAAACATTATGTGATGTCCCCCCAAATATATCTTGTAGAGTAATCCCCTGTATCACAGCTTTGGCTGAGTTTGAAGCCAGGGGATACACTTGCCTCTGCAATACTGCAGTTGTGTCTTTTGCTTTTCTGCCATCATGCTGAGCTTGCGTTTTATATTTCCATTTTCCACTTGTGATCCTTTTTGTTTACATTTACCACTTTCTGTTTTGCGCCAAACCACAATAGAGTTAGAAACATGTGTGGTATGTGGGGGGAAAAAAAACAGAAAAACAAAAGGATGTCTTTTGCTGCAAATTTTTTTTTGCAAAAACAAAGCATGGAAAAATGCAAAATGAACCCCAATTCTGGAGCCGACCATTGACTTTAATGACATATGCAGCAGTGTGCGCAGGGCTGTTTTCCACTACATGCAATTCTGCTGTGCTTTCCAATCATATGCAAGTCGCAAAATGCAAAGACATCAGCAATGATATCAGCAAAATAATAGAAATCACAGCACTAGTGCAATGCTACAATACTAGTGCAAAGCTACAATACTAGTGCAATGCTACAATACTAGTGCAATGCTACAATACTAGTGCAATGCTACAATACTAGTGCAATGCTACAATACTAGTGCAATACTAGTGCAATGCTACAATACTAGTGCAATGCTACAATACTAGTGCAATGCTACAATACTGGTGCAATGCTACAATACTAGTGCAATGCTACAATACTAGTGCAATGCTACAATACTAGTGCAATGCTACAATACTGGTGCAATGCTACAATACTAGTGCAATGCGACAATACTAGTGCAATGCGACAATACTAGTGCAATGCTACAATACTAGTGCAATGCTACAATACTAGTGCAATGCTACAATACTAGTGCAATGTTACAATACTAGTGCAATGCTACAATACTGGTGCAATGCTACAATACTAGTGCAATGTTACAATACTAGTGCAATGCTACAATACTAGTGCAATGTTACAATACTAGTGCAATGCTACAATACTAGTGCAATGCTACAATACTAGTGCAATGCTACAATACTAGTGCAATGCTACAATACTAGTGCAATGTTACAATACTAGTGCAATGCTACAATACTAGTGCAATGCTACAATACTAGTGCAATGCTACAATACTAGTGCAATGCTACAATACTAGTGCAATGCGACAATACTAGTGCAATGCTACAATACTACTGCAATGCTACAATACTAGTGCAATGCGACAATACTACTGCAATGCTACAGTACTAGTGCAATGCTACAATACTACTGCAATGCTACAATACTACTGCAATGCTACAATACTAGTGTAATGCTACAATACTAGTGCAATGTTACAATACTACTGCAATGCTACAATACTAGTGCAATGCTACAATACTAGTGCAATGCTACAATACTAGTGCAATGCTACAATACTAGTGCAATGTTACAATACTAGTGCAATGCTACAATACTAGTGCAATGCTACAATACTAGTGCAATGCTACAATACTAGTGCAATGTTACAATACTAGTGCAATGCTACAATACTAGTGCAATTCTACAATACTAGTGCAATGCTACAATACTAGTGCAATGCTACAATACTAGTGCAATTCTACAATACTAGTGCAATGCTACAATACTAGTGCAATGCTACAATACTAGTGCAATGCGACAATACTAGTGCAATGCGACAATACTAGTGCAATGCTACAGTACTAGTGCAATGCTACAATACTACTGCAATGCTACAATACTAGTGCAATGCTACAATACTAGTGCAATTCTACAATACTAGTGCAATGCTACAATACTAGTGCAATGCTACAATACTACTGCAATGCTACAATACTAGTGCAATGTTACAATACTAGTGCAATGCTACAATACTAGTGCAATGCTACAATACTACTGCAATGCTACAATACTAGTGCAATGCTACAATACTAGTGCAATGTTACAATACTAGTGCAATGCTACAATACTACTGCAATGCTACAATACTAGTGCAATGCTACAATACTAGTGCAATGCTACAATACTAGTGCAATGCGACAATACTAGTGCAATGCTACAATACTAGTGCAATGTTACAATACTAGTGCAATGCGACAATACTAGTGCAATGCTACAATACTAGTGCAATGCTACAATACTAGTGCAATGCTACAATACTAGTGCAATGCTACAATACTAGTGCAATGCTACAATACTAGTGCAATTCTACAATACTAGTGCAATGCTACAATACTAGTGCAATGCTACAATACTAGTGCAATGCTACAATACTAGTGCAATGCGACAATACTAGTGCAATGCGACAATACTAGTGCAATGCTACAATACTAGTGCAATGCTACAATACTAGTGCAATGCTACAATACTAGTGCAATGCGACAATACTAGTGCAATGCTACAATACTAGTGCAATGCTACAATACTAGTGCAATGCTACAATACTAGTGCAATGCTACAATACTAGTGCAATGCGACAATACTAGTGCAATGCTACAATACTAGTGCAATGCTACAATACTAGTGCAATGCTACAATACTAGTGCAATGCGACAATACTACTGCAATGCTACAATACTACTGCAATGCGACAATACTACTGCAATGCTACAATACTAGTGCAATGCTACAATACTAGTGCAATGCGACAATACTAGTGCAATGCTACAATACTACTGCAATGCTACAATACTACTGCAATGCTACAATACTAGTGCAATGCTACAATACTAGTGCAATGCTACAATACTAGTGCAATGCTACAATACTAGTGCAATGCTACAATACTAGTGCAATGCGACAATACTAGTGCAATGTTACAATACTAGTGCAATGCTACAATACTAGTGCAATGCTACAATACTACTGCAATGCTACAATACTAGTGCAATGCTACAATACTAGTGCAATGCGACAATACTACTGCAATGCTACAATACTAGTGCAATGCTACAATACTAGTGCAATGCTACAATACTAGTGCAATGCTACAATACTAGTGCAATGCTACAATACTAGTGCAATGCTACAATACTACTGCAATGCTACAATACTAGTGCAATGCTACAATACTAGTGCAATGCGACAATACTACTGCAATGCTACAATACTAGTGCAATGCTACAATACTAGTGCAATGCTACAATACTAGTGCAATGCTACAATACTAGTGCAATGCTACAATACTAGTGCAATGCTACAATACTAGTGCAATGCGACAATACTAGTGCAATGCTACAATACTAGTGCAATGCTACAATACTAGTGCAATGCTACAATACTAGTGCAATGCTACAATACTAGTGCAATGCGATTGCGATGCGATTTTGCATGATCGCAAAAAAACATTTTCGCTGCAAAGTGTCAAATTGTAAGCGTTAAAACAGCACGGTCAGCCATACTATCCCAGGGGAAAAAACACATATACAAGAAGATAAATACTCTACTAACATAAAATATGTATTGCACTGTACACATTTTGATTTCAGTAAATTTTATATACAGTAGTAAATAAAGAGAAAGCTGTTCCAGGAATTTTCCATCTGTACTGCCTCTGACTGAAGCCAATCCTTAAGTAATTTCTTCCCTTTCTCTTTATTTCTCCTGCTTAAAGGGAAAGGTTCATCAATATCCACTTACCTGGGGCTTCCTCCAGCCCGTGGCAGGCAGGAGGTGCCCTCGCCGCTACTCCCGGTGGTCTTCGGTGGCCGATCCGACCTGGCCAGGCCCGGCTGCCAGGTCGGGCTCTTCTGCGCTCCAACGACGGGCTCTTCTGCGTCCCACGTGGGCGCGCTGACGTAATCGGACGTCCTCCGGGCTGTACTGCGCAGGCGCAGAACTACTGCGTCTGCGCAGTACAGCCCGGAGGACGTCCGATGACGTCAGCGCGCCCCCATGAGGCGCAGAAGAGCCCGACCTGGCAGCCGGGCCTGGCCAGGTTGGATCGGCCACCGGAGACCACCGGGAGCCTCTGGAGCGGCGGTGAGGGCACCTCCTGCCTGCCACGGGCTGGATGAAGCCCCAGGTAAGTGGATTTTTTTTTTTTTTTGGCTTCACCCTGAACCTTCCCTTTAAAATGGTGTATGGATTGCCAGACCTCCTTCCCACTGAGCTCTGTACTAAAAACTGTACTGTCATATCTAGCTGTCTTTATAAACACGTGTGAGCACAGCACAGATAGTATTTCAGCAGCTTCTGCAGAGAGGTGAGGTGTATTTCCCTTCTCAGCCTCGTGTCACACTGAACTGCCCTTAGCCAATCAGTGGGGAGCAGGAATGTGGGAGGAAAGATAACAACCTTCCCTCTTCTCGGCAATGTACCAAATAGAGCTGTGCTGACTGAGATAAGATTCATTACAGCAGAAACATTTATGATTTTACTGGAATGCTTGCAAGCAGGGGCAGGATGTAGACTACATAATAAACACAGAGCAGTGGATAAATGGAATTTGATTTTATGACTGACAATCCTGTTTTAAAATGTACATTTTCCCATGCGTTTACATACATTTTTAAAAGCGATGCATATTTTCCTACTATGTTGTTCTCCATTGGGTGTTATCCTTTCCTAGGTTTCTCAAGCAAAAAATGCATGAACCTAACCACATGCGCGTTTTCCATTGAAATACATTACCGGTATATGCGAATAGCACGCGAAATGCAAATGCATTGCTGCATGCCATGCTTTTTACTGTAAATACGCATGCACAAAAACGGTGCAAAAAGCCATGTAGTGGAGAAAGGCAGGTGATGCAGCAAAAGGTGCACGGCTGCATCACGTTTGTTCCCTGCTGAGTTGTAGACAGCCACAAACCGCTGTTTTTACTTTTCGCGGTTATTTGTCACAATTTGTCGAAGCCGAAACGCCTGATTGAATTTTCACTAATCCTCAGTTTCACCTGTGTGGTTTTACGCACCTCAAACCTTCTCACAGCCACGTCGAAGCACCACTTGCCTGCAAGCAGCGTGTGTGAGCGTGCGCGGTCCGGTTGGCGCAGGCGACGGGGGGGGGCTGTAGCACAACAGGAGATTTATGGGGAATTAGCTGCGTGTGGTTTGTTGTACCCCTTGATGTGGTTACTTAGCGGCTGCACTTAGCACTTCCAAGTTTTGCGAGCCAAATCAAACATGTGACCTCACCTCGCTGTTCCCACTTCTCAATCCCAACGATGAAAAATGTCTGAAAGGAAAAAAAAACAGAAGAAACCTATCAATGGGGCTGAGTCTTAAGATTTCAGCGGGCCTAATCCGAGCGTTCCTTCTCCTTACTCCTGTGTTTATTGTGGTTACCACCAAGTGCTCTTGCCGAGTTCGGTGAGGTGGAGGCATTAAGGTAATCCCTGCGAACAATGGCTAATTTTTCCGTGTATCCTCAGGTGAAGGAAATTTGCCTAACAGAAGAACTTCCTCACTCACCGGGGACTTTCCTCGGCTTGTCAGAATATGAAAGTTGGCAATGAATTTTTTCGATGGGTAAACGGATTGCAAAAAAGAAAAAAAAAAAGGTTAAAATGTATCTCAGCTCTTCTTAAAGAGAAACTGGACTTCATCCCAATCAGTAGCTGATATGCCCTTTCCCATGAGAAATCTATTCTTTTTCACAAATGGATCATCAGGGGGCGCTGTATGGCTGATATTGTGGTGAAACCCCTCCCACAATGTGATGTCAGAACCATGGTTCTGACATCACACTGTGGGAGCCTTGTTGCATTGTGGGAAATAACAGCTGTTTCCAACTGCCAAAAAAGCAAGCAGCATCTTCATCCACTGACATCACCTGCCAGCAGTAAAAATGTCACCATGAGATAAATGTCAGAATGTAAATCAGGGAGAGGAAAGATTTTACAATGGGCAAACACTGACTAAATCATTTATACATAATTATTGTAAAAACGAAGCACTTTTTTATTACATTATTTTCACTGGAGTTCCTCTTTAAATACTGTAATAATAAAAAAAATCCTTATAAAATCATCTCCATATTTTATGTATATTATAGCCCAGGTGTGGGCAAACTTTTTGACTCACAGGCCACAAAGGGGTCTTAAATTCGATATGCATCAGATGTGCACCCCTTCCCCCCCTTCTCCCATCTCCAGTACTGGAAACCAATTGCGCATGTAGTCTTAGTTTGGTCCCCAGTTCAGGCAACCAATTAGCCTCCCCCCAGTATAGGTAGCCAGGGGTGCGCCCAGTATTAAGTAACCCCCTCACCAGTATAGGTAGCAGAAGTTCCCCCACTACCCAAGGCGAAGCAATCAGGTACATAAAGAGAGTGAAGCCTCAGTAATCTATTGAAGCTTCCCTCAGTGTTCTACTGCATCCCCCCTCGCTGAGCGCCTGATGAGAGGGAAGTCGAAAAGTGTTGGGCGGAGCTTGTGAGGTGGTGCCATAGCGACGTGTAGCAGGACTTCAGAGTTGGCCTCGAGGATTCAAAGCTCTTTGTATTTCACTTGATGTAAGTGCCATCTTACTTAGCTTCATTTTATATATGAAATAAAATGATTTACACTATATACGAACCTTTCCAAGTTGTTATAGAGCTGAATGGAGAGAGCCATGTGATGATGTCTATATGCAGATGAGTGGAGATGGGCATAAGCACATGCGCTGTTACCCGGTCCATAACATGGTCAGCCATTTGATCTGGTGATGTAATAGGCAGGGCCGGTTTCAGGAGCCTGAAAGGTCTAGAAGCCGTGTAATTTTTTCCCAAGCTTTTATGCTAGGTACACACCATACAATTTTCTGGCAGATTTACCTGCCAGACCAATTATTTTCCAACATGTTCGATCTGAATTTCGATCAATTTTTCGATTCCCCCAAAGTTTTTCAATCGTTTTTCCGATTGATTTTCTGATCAATTTTCATTCAGTTCTATGAAAATTGTAAAAAAAAAAAAAAAAAAAAAGATAGAAAAAAACGATCAAAAAAATGATCGGAAAATCGATCGAAGTTCAGAGATTGGACATGTTGGAAATAATCGATCTGGCAGATAAATCTGCCAGAAAATTGTATGGTGTGTCCCTAGCATAAGAACCTGAAAACAAGAAAAAAAAAAAAAACACCACAGAGAGCTCTGCAGCAGCCCCTGCATATAACTCACTCAGGCACAGGATTAGCTGTGGATTTCCGTACCGAGTCTGACTCTGGTTTACCGCCCTCCCTCCCTTCCTGAAGGTATTCCCCAGACCCCTCCTATCGCCCCCGAGTTGAGTGGAAGACAGGGTGGCATATACTTTACTAGGGATGCTCATTCGGATTCCGCGGAAATGCAATTTCCGAAATTCCGATCGGAAATTGCAATTCCGCATCGGAATGCGGAAATCGGTAATGCAAGTGCCGTAGGCGGATTTCCGCCGGAAATCGCAGTAATTTCCGCCGGAAATCGCGGAAATTCCACCCGACTTTAACATCGATTTTCTCAAAAACTATAAGGCTTTTTTGAAAACTTTTGTTTTGCATCTTGTTCACAAGATTCGGTTTAATAAACCCTACAAATTTGGTGTTTCTAGGTGTTTAAGGGGGCTTTGCTATTAACCACTAAATTCGGCGGATTTTTACTGTAATGTAAAATTCAGAAATTCTGCATCTGCCTATTTTCTGCATTTTACATTACAGTAAAAATACGTCGACTTTAGTGGTTAATAGCAAAACCCCCGTAAGTCCTAGAAACACCAAATTTTCAGGGTTTATTAAACAAAATCTTCTGAACAAGAAAGATGCAAAAAAAAGTTTTCAAAAAGACCTTATAGTTTTTGAGAAAATCGATGTTAAAGTTGGGCGTAATTTCTGCGATTTCCGGCGGAAATTCCGCATTGGAATGCCGAAATTGGTAGCGGAATCGGTAATCGGTACATGACGGAATGCGGATTTACCGCGGAATCGGAAATTGGCATTCCGACCATCCCTATACTTTACTTGATTCCACGCTGGCCCGGTTACCATAGTTTCCCCTGCCTCACCTTCCACCTTGCTCTATTCTTCCTTGTGGTGAGACGCACTATGGCAACAGCAGAGCGCCTCTTCCCTCCTTGCAGGCATGGACCCACTGACGTGACATCTCATGCCTGCTACAACGGGGAGAGCGCAGCTGCGGTCATCCGCAGTGCGTGAGTTTCACCACCAGGAAGAAAGGAAGTAGGCGAGGCAGGGGAAATCATGGCAGCACGGTGGCGTAGTGGTTAGCGCTCTCGCCTTGTAGCACAGTTAAGTTATTTTTTAACAAGGGGGGCAATCACTTTTTCACACAGGGCCATGTAGATTTGGAGTTTTTTTTCTCACTAAATAATAAAAAACATCATTTAAAACAGCATTTTGTGTTCAATTATGTTATCTTTGACTAATAGTTAACGTTTTTTGATGAGCAGAAACATTTAAGTGTGACAAACATGCAAAAAAGAATAAGAAATCAGGAAGGGGGCAAATAGTTTTTCACACCACTGTATATATATATATATATATATACTGTACATCGCTGCGTAAGATGTCGGCGCTATATCAATACTAAATAATAATAATAATGGCAACCAGACCAGCGTGAAATCAGGTAAAGTACCGTATATACTCGAATATATGTCGGTCTCGTGTATAAGACCCTCTTAAGCTGGAATTTTGTACTGACTCAAGTATAAGTCTACCCAGCAAAGTTAATGGCTGCACTTTGGGACCAGAAAGAATTAACAGCTGCACTGCATACAGTATTGCAGCCATTAACCCCTCCTGCCCTAAAGTGCAGCCAATACCTCCTCCAAGCCCCCAAGTGCAGCAATTATTTACTCCCCCTCCTGCTGCCCAGTATCCCCCCCCCCCTTTCCCTCCTGCCTCTTTCCTTGTTAATTGTTGTGGCCAGGACTTTCAGACCTGTGTTTTCTTGGCATTTCCTTTCCTCAAAGTATCACCTACCACTGTGTAAATTGCTGTAAGGGCCCTTTTCCACTAGCAATCACTAGCGCTTGCGCTAAACGCTAGCGATTGCTGAATCGCAAGTGCAGGAAACTTCCCGGCGATTGCATTCACGATTTTGCTATGCAATGCACTGCATAGCAAAATCGTGGCAAAGATCGCTCCGCAGTGCATTCGCGTTTCAATCAAAAACGAATCGCGGTAGTGGAAATTACCTACCGCGATTCCTATGTTAAAAAGCAAACCGTAGCGATTTCAAAATCACTAGCGGTTTGCGATTTTGCGATTCAGCATCGCAATCGCCGCTAGTGGAAAAGGGCCCTAAATGGGAATGTCACTATTAGTACACACATTACTCAGTGTGCTCAGTGTTGCCTGTGACTCGTGTATAAGTCGACCCCTATACTTTTACTTCGTGAATTAGACCGTCACCTACATTTCTTAAAAAAGACCTAAAAAATACTTATAGTCGAGTATATACAGTATATGCCTCCCTGCCATTACAAGCCACAATAGCCAGCAGCCCTCTGCACTACAAATTTAATTTTCAAAGTTGGGACAGACAATTGCCCCCTTTGCCTTAATGGAAGCGGAAGCCCTGTTTATAGGTGTGGGTGCTGGTGGCGGTGTGTGGATTTAGACACATTTGCACAGCACAGTATTAATAAAAGGAGTCAGACACTGGAGGTGTGGTGATGACAATAGATCTATGAGGATATTGATGCACTAGGGCTGCTGCCCTTTGTTGTTTGTGTTTGCTTCTCGGTGATGAGCCAGTAATCATCTTCTTCTTACATAAGAAAATAATCTGCACAAAGCAGGAGGCATTGCAACACTGTTGTAATCAGCAGACTGACACACCCCACATGCACTGTGCTGGTAGGGAAATGACTGTATATGTTTCTGCCCATAAATTCAATGTAAGGACAATTCAATTCTATATGAGAAAAAAACAAAACCTTGCAATGCACACTATACATGAAGGACATCCCAAAAAATTGTAAAATTTAAAATACATACATATAATTTCTTCCAGATTAACATTCACTCAGGGCCGGTTCTTTCATGAAGCAATGTGAAACATTTGCATCAGGCATAGAGATTTCAGGAGCAGCATGTTTGTACTGTGTACCTTCCTCAGGAGGAATGGAGTGGCTGAGGGTATTGGTTTGTTACAGACTCACAGAAAGAGTGATATTGTGCTGAGCTGCAGCATGTCATGTGAGAACATTAAATGAAGCAGAGTAAATTGTCGGGTGCTGTGTGATCATTCCAAATTGGGGGGGGGGGGGGGGGCATACACACAAGTTAGCCTCAAGCAGCAAAATTTCTGAAATTGGCCCTGCACTGAATATAAATTACATTTTCCTATGTTGCTGCTACTTGCGGTAGGTAGTGCAAATCTGACCAATGTGTCAGGTTTTTTTAATTAGTCCATCTCCTCGTGGGGGATTCTCAGTTATTTCGTTATTTACAAACACTTACTGAACTGCAGTTTCTTAGTCCAACTGGCAAAATATTGTGTAAACAGAGACTGCATCTTTGTATAGATTTGTAAAGAATAAAGGTAGTACTGAGAATCCCCCTGAGGTGATAGACTAGTCCAAAATCTGTCAGAGCTGTCAGCTTTCTACTACCTACTGTACAACAACATAGGACAAAAGTCATTTATAGTGCATACTAGCTGAACGCCCGGCGTTGCCCGGGTATGTATTTGGCTAGTGTTCGCTCTGCCCACTGTTCCTAACCCTAACACACAATCACTTAATGACCAAGTATGTGAGCTTTGCGGTCTTTGGCATCATTAATTTGCAATGAAATAAAATTAATCTGATTGGATGTGGCTCCACCCCTTTTCTGAATTTGAACCCCAATCACCCAATGGCCAACTGTACCAGGTACAGGTGATTAACAGCGCAAGAATGGCAGCAATTAAATATTCCCCTTAAAAATCAATAGGTGGATTTTGATTGGTTTTTATAGGCTCCACCCACTTTTCTGAATATTAATCCCAGTCACCCAGGGACCAACTGTGCAAAGTTTAAAAACCCTACCATTAACAGTGTAAGAATGACTGCAGTTTACATTTCCACAATGAAATTTGTATTTTTATCTACCCACTTATTTCCTAGCATTGTTGGCTGCTGTTGGCTCCGCCTACTATTTCTAACACTAACACACAATTACTCAATAACCAAGTTTGTGAGCTTTGCGGTCTTTGGCATCAATAATTTGCATTGAGATTAAACAAATCTGATTGGCTGTTTGTGGCTCCACCCCTTTGTCTGAATTTGAACCCCAGTCACCCAATGACCAACTGTACCAGGTTTAAAGAGACTCTGAAGCGAGAATAAATCTCGCTTCAGAGCTCATAGTTAGCAGGGGCATGTGTGCCCCTGCTAAACCGCCGCTATCCCGCGGCTAAACGAGGGTCCCTGACCCCCCGAAATCCCCTCCAAGCAGCGGGGGATCTCTTCTGGATTGAGGCAGGGCTAACCTCCGCAGCCCTGCCCCACGCGCGTCTGTCAGCGCGTATCTCCGCCTCTCCCCCGCCCCTCTCAGTCTTCCTTCACTGAGAGGGGCGGGGGAGAGGCGGCGATGCGCCGCTGATAGACGCGACTGGAGGCAGGGCTGCAGCCGTTAGCCCTGCCTCTAGGAGCAGCAAAATCTACAACCAATTTGGTCGTTGATTTTGCGGGGGGGGTTTGGGGGTGAAGGGACCCCCGTTTAGCCGCGGGATAGCTAACTATGAGCTCTGAAGCGAGAATTATTCTCGCTTCAGTGTCTCTTTAAGGCCTGTGCCATTAACCTCCCTGGCGGTTAATTTTTTTTTTTGCCAAATTGGCAAAAATCCTTTTTTTTTTAATTTTTTTTTTTGTTTCATGTAAAGCTACCAGAGTGGTAGCTACATGAAACACCACTAGAGGGCGCATGTGTCCCTCTAGTGCGATCGTCGCCGGCATCTATAGCAAACAGGGGAACGCGTGTTTAACTCGTTCCCCTGTTTGGCTTCTCCTGTTGCCATGGCGACGATCGGGATGACATCATGGACGTCAGCCAACGTCCTGACGTCAGACACCTCCGATCCAGCCCATAGCGCTGCCCGGAACTCATTGGTCCGGGCAGCGTAGGGCTCTGGCGGGGGGGGGCCCTCTTTCGCCGCTGCGTGCGGCCAATCGCCGCAGAGCGGTGGCGATCAAGCTGTGCGCGCGGCTAGCAAAGTGCTGGCTGCGTGCACAGCAATTTACAGTATAAAAATCGCCCCACCAGGGGCTGAGATCTCCCCCTGCGCGGCATAGCCCGAGCTCAGCTCGGGCTTACCGCCAGGCAGGTTAACAGTACAAGAATGGTAACAATTACATATTCCCCTTGAAAATCAATAGGTGAATTTTGATTGGCTTTTGTAGGCTCCACCCACTTTTCTGAATATGAATCCCAGTCTCCCAGTGACCAATTGCGCAAAGTTTGAGAACCCTGACAATAACAGTGTAATATTTGCTGCAGTTTACATTTTCTCAGTGAAATTTGCATTTGTCTCCGCCTACTGATGACCCAGCATTGCCCGATTATGTATTTTGCAGGTGTTGGCTGCGCCCATTTTTCCTAACCCTAACATACAATTAATCAATTACTCAATGACCAAGTTTGTGAGCTTTGCGGTCTTTGGCATCAATAACCTGCATTAAAATGAAACAAATCATATTGGCTGTGTGTGGCTCCACCCCGTTTTATAAATGTAAACCCCAGTCATGCAATGATCAACTGTACCAGGTTTGAGGCGTGTGCCATTCACAGTGCAAGAATGGCAGCAATGAAATATTCCCCTGAAAAATCAATAGGTAATTTTTAATTGCCTTTTGTAGACTTCACCCACTTTTCTGAATATTAACCCCAGTCACCCAGTAACAAACTGTGCAAAGTTTGAGAACCCTACCATTAACAGTGTAAGAATGGCTGCTGTTTACATTTTCCCAGAAAAATTTGTAATTGTCTCCACCCACTTATGACCCGGCGTTGCCCGCTTATGTATTTGGCTGGTGTTGGCTGTGCCCACTTTTTTTAATCCTAATGCACAATTAATCAATTACTCAATAACCACGTTTGTGAGCTTTGCGGTGTTTGGCATCAATAATTTGCATTGGATTGAAACAAATCTAATTGGCTGTTTGTGGCTCCACCCCCTTTCTGAAATTGAACCCTAGTCACTCAATAACCAACTGTACCAGGTTTGAGGCTTGTGCCATTAACAGTGCAAGAATGGCAGCAATGTTGCCCTTGAAAATCAATAGGTTAATTTTGATTGGCTTTTATAGACTCCACCCACTTTTCTGAATATTAATCCCAGTCACCCAGTAACCAACTGTGCAAAGTTTGAGAACCCTACCATTAACAGTGTAAAAATTGGCTGCTGTTTACATTTTCCCAGTAAAATTTGTATTTGTCTCCGCCCACTTATGACCCGGCGTTGCCCGCTTATGTATTTGGCTGGTGTTGGCTGTGCCTACTTTTCTAACCCTAACACACAATCAATTACCAAGTTTGTGAGCTTTGCGGTGTTTGGCATCAATAATTTGCATTGAAATGAAACAAATCTAATTGGCTGTTTGTGGCTCCACCCCCTTTCTGAAATTGAACCCCAGTCACTCAATTACCAACTGTACCAGGTTTGAGGCTTGTGCCATTAACAGTGCAAGAATGGCAGCAATGTAAATATTCCTCTTGAAAATCAATAGGTTGATTTTGATTGGCTTTTATAGACTCCACCCACCTTTCTGAATATTAATCCCAGTCACCCAACCACCAACTGTGCAAAGTTTGAGAACCCTGCCATTAACAGTGTAAGAATGGCTGCAGTTTACATTTCCCAGTGAAATTTGTATTTGTCTCCGCCCCCTTTTTGGTTATGGGAATAAAAAGTATCCTATACTTTATTCCAGGTAATGTACTATGTGTGTGCCAAATTTCATTCAAATCCGTTCAGCCATTTTTGCGTGATCGAGTAACAAACATCCAAACATCCAAATATCCAAACATCCGAACTTTCCCATTTATTATACTAGCTGGACGCCCGGCGTTGCCCGGTTATGTATTTGGCTAGTGTTGGCTCTTCCTAACCCTAACACACAATTACTTAATGACCAAGTATGTGAGCTTTGCAGTCTTTGGCATCAATAATTTGCAATAAAATAAAATTAATCTGATTGGATGTGGCTCCACCCCCTTTCTGAATTTGAACCCCAATCACCCAATGGCCAACTGTACCAGGTACAGGTGATTAACAATGCAAGAGTGGCAGCAATTAAATATTCCCCTTAAAAATCAATAGGTGGATTTTGATTGGTTTTTATAGTCTCCACCCACTTTTCTGAATATTAATCCCAGTCACCCAGTGACCAACTGTGCAAAGTTTGAGAACCCTGTCATTTACAGTGTACAAATGGCTGCAGTTTACATTTGCTCAATGAAATTTGTATTTTTCTCCACCCACTTATTTCCTAAGATTGTTCAGGTATGTATTTGGCTGCTGTTGGCTCCGCCTACTATTTCTAACCCTAACACACAATTACTCAATTACCAAGTTTGTGAGCTTTGTTGTCTTTGGCATCAATAATTTCCATTGAGATTAAACAAATCTGATTGGCTGTTTGTGGCTCCACCCCTTTGTCTGAATTTGAACCCCAGTCACCCAAAGACTGACTGTATCAGGTTTACGGCTTGTGCCATTAACAGTGCAAGAATGGTAGCAATTACATATTCCCCTTGAAAATCAATAGGTGAATTTTGATTGGCTTTTGTAGGCTCCACCCACTTCTCTGAATATTAATCCCAGTCACCCAGTGACCAATTGTGCAAAGTTTGAGAACCCTACCATTAAATGTGTAAGAATTGCTGCAGTTTACATTTTCTCAGTGAAATTTGCATTTGTGTCCACCTACTGATGACCCAGCATTGCCCGATTATGTATTTTGCAGTTGTTGGCTGTGCCCACTTTTCTAATCCTAACGCACACTTAACAATTACTCAATTACCAAGTTTGTGAGCTTTGCGTTGTTTGGTATCAATAATTTGCATTGGAATGAAACAAATCTAATTGGCTGTTTGTGGCTCCACCCCCTTTCTGAAATTGAACCCCAGTCACCCAATAACCAACTGTACCAGGTTTGAGGCTTGTGCCATTAACAGTGCAAGAATGGCAGCAATGTAAATATTCCCCTTAAAAATCAATAGGTTAATTTTGATTGGCTTTTATAGACTCCACCCACTTTTCTGAATATTAATCCCAGTCACCCAGTAACCAGCTGTGCAAAGTTTGAGAACCCTACCATTAACAGTGTAAGAATGGCGGCAGTTTACATTTCCCAGTGAAATGTGTATTTGTCTCCGCCCCCTTTTTGGTTATGGGAATAAAAAGTATCCTATACTTTATTCCAGGTAATGTACTATGTGTGTGCCAAATTTCATTCAAATCCGTTCAGCCATTTTTGCGTGATCGAGTAACAAACATCCAAACATCCGAACTTTCTCATTTATTATACTAGTAGGATTAGTAGGATTACTCTAGGAAATATTTACATTTGTTTTTGCGATAGTTGGCGTAGACTATGACAGTGATATTGGACTCTGAGGACTTGTTCACACATAGGGTGTTTTTGCTATTTTTTAAGCACTGGCGATTTGCAAAATCACCCTGAAAGCGCTTGTGTAATGATTCCCTATGAGAGAGTTCACATCTGAGCGGTTCGTTTCCGATCTGCTCAGCAAAGCGCTGCCTGTACCATTTTCTGAGTGTTTTTGCTCAATGTAAAGTATAGCGAAATTGCAAAGCGATTTGTATTGACATTTCCCCAGCGCTTTCATAAATAAATACATTGTATTTATTCATTTCCGGGTGGAAGAGTTCATTTCTTGACTGACGTCAGGAGGTGAAAAATGGAATCGCTCTGCAAAAGCGCTTAGAAAAGCGCTTTATACAAAATCGAGGCGTGCAGGTAAGTGCCGGCAGGGAGAAAAAAAATGCTCAAAAAATCAGAAATTGTGGCGTCAGCCCTGAGTAAAGGTGGCCACTAACGATCCAATTTCTAGCAAAGAAAATTGAAACACCATCAACGAACCAATCTTTGCTTCCTATGTATCACAACCGACAAGAAAATACAAATTTTGGTTTGACGAAAATCCAATTGGACGACTGTTTTTATAATCCTTTGTAACCGATTGTGCCCATCAACGGAGATTGTTTACAACCAATCCGATCACATCCAATCAGAGTTATCTGATCGCTATAACAATTTTTTGCTAGAAATTGGACAACTTTAAGGCAGTTTGCTAAGCACACCCTTAAAGAGAAACTCCGACCAAGAATTGAACTTTAGCCCAATCAGTAGCTGATACCCCCTTTTACATGAGAAATCTATTCCTTTTCACAAACAGAGCAGCAGGGGGCGCTGTATGACTGATATTGTGGTGAAATCCCTCCCACAAGAAACTCTGAGGACCGTGGTACTCCTGGCAGTTTCCTGTTTGTGAACCTTGTTGCATTGTGGGAAATAGCTGTTTACAGCTGTTTCCAACTGGCAAAAAGCATGCAGCAGCTACCTCACCTGCCAGCAGTAAAAATGTCACCATGTAATAAATGTCAGAATGTAAATCAGGGATTTAAAAGATTTTACAATGGGCAAACACTGACTAAATCATTTATACATAATTATTGTAAAAATGAAGCACTTTTTTATTACATTATTTTCACTGGAGTTCCTCTTTAAGGCTTGTGTCGCACCTACAGCGTTTTCAATTTTTTTTTAAGCGGCGGCGATTTTTAAAAATCACCCTTAAAGCGCTTGTGCAATGATTCCCTATGAGAGTGACATATGAGCAGTTCGATTCCGGTCAGCTCACCAAAGCGCTGCCTGGACCATTTTGGAGGCGATTTGCCTCAATGGAAATAGGGAAATCGCAAAGCATTCGAAAAAGCGCTTTATACAGCGATTTCCACAATGCTTTCATGAATAAATACGTTGTATTTATTCATTTCCGGATGAAAGAACTGACGTCAGGAAGTGAAAAAACAATTCGCTCTGCAAAAGCGCTTAGAAAAGAGCTTAACAAAAAATTGGTGACGTGCAGGTAAGCACCGGCAGGCGCTAACAAAAATTCCTCACAAAATTGCACATCGCTGGCGTCAGCAATTGCAATTTTGATGTGAACAAGACCGAAAACCAAGTGATTTGAGTCCTGTCAAGTTGTACAGCCCGTCAGTTCACTGTCAGCCCATCAGTTCACTGTCAGCCCATCAGTTCACTGTCAGCCCGTGAGTTCACTGTCAGCCCGTGAGTTCACTGTCAGCCCGTGAGTTCACTGTCAGCCCGTGAGTTCACTGTCAGCCCGTGAGTTCACTGTCAGCCCGTGAGTTCACTGTCAGCCCGTGAGTTCACTGTCAGCCCGTCAGTTCACTGTCAGCCCGTCAGTTCACTGTCAGCCCGTCAGTTCACTGTCAGCCCGTGAGTTCACTGTCAGCCCGTCAGTTCACTGTCAGCCCGTCAGTTCACTGTCAGCCCGTGAGTTCACTGTCAGCCCGTCAGTTGACTGTCAGCCCGTCAGTTCACTGTCAGCCCGTCAGTTCACTGTCAGCCCGTCAGTTCACTGTCAGCCCGTCAGTTCACTGTCAGCCCGTCAGTTCACTGTCAGCCCGTGAGTTCACTGTCAGCCCGTGAATTCACTGTCAGCCCGTCAGTTCACTGTCAGCCCGTCAGTTCACTGTCAGCCCGTGAGTTCACTGTCAGCCCGTGAGTTCACTGTCAGCCCGTCAGTTCACTGTCAGCCCGTGAGTTCACTGTCAGCCGTCAGTTCACTGTCAGCCCGTGAGTTCACTGTCAGCCCGTGAGTTCACTGTCAGCCCGTCAGTTCACTGTCAGCCCGTCAGTTCACTGTCAGCCCGTGAGTTCACTGTCAGCCCGTGAGTTCACTGTCAGCCCGTGAGTTCACTGTCAGCCCGTGAGTTCACTGTCAGCCCGTGAGTTCACTGTCAGCCCGTGAGTTCACTGTCAGCCCGTCAGTTCACTGTCAGCCCGTCAGTTCACTGTCAGCCCGTGAGTTCACTGTCAGCCCGTGAGTTCACTGTCAGCCCGTCAGTTCACTGTCAGCCCGTCAGTTCACTGTCAGCCCGTGAGTTCACTGTCAGCCGTCAGTTCACTGTCAGCCCGTGAGTTCACTGTCAGCCCGTGAGTTCACTATCAGCCCGTCAGTTCACTGTCAGCCCGTCAGTTCACTGTCAGCCCGTGAGTTCACTGTCAGCCCATGAGTTCACTGTCAGCCCGTCAGTTCACTGTCAGCCCGTGAGTTCACTGTCAGCCCGTGAGTTCACTGTCAGCCCATGAGTTCACTGTCAGCCCATGAGTTCACTGTCAGCCCGTCAGTTCACTGTCAGCCCGTCAGTTCACTGTCAGCCCGTGAGTTCACTGTCAGCCCATGAGTTCACTGTCAGCCCATGAGTTCACTGTCAGCCTGTCAGTTCACTGTCAGCCCGTCAGTTCACTGTCAGCCCGTGAGTTCACTGTCAGCCCGTGAGTTCACTGTCAGCCCGTGAGTTCACTGTCAGCCCGTGAGTTCACTGTCAGCCCGTGAGTTCACTGTCAGCCCGTGAGTTCACTGTCAGCCCGTGAGTTCACTGTCAGCCCGTGAGTTCACTGTCAGCCCGTGAGTTCACTGTCAGCCCGTCAGTTCACTGTCAGCCCGTGAGTTCACTGTCAGCCCGTGAGTTCACTGTCAGCCCGTGAGTTCACTGTCAGCCCGTCAGTTCACTGTCAGCCCGTGAGTTCACTGTCAGCCCGTGAGTTCACTGTCAGCCCGTGAGTTCACTGTCAGCCCGTGAGTTCACTGTCAGCCCGTGAGTTCACTGTCAGCCCGTGAGTTCACTATCAGCCCGTGAGTTCACTGTCAGCCCGTGAGTTCACTGTCAGCCCGTGAGTTCACTGTCAGCCCGTCAGTTCACTGTCAGCCCGTGAGTTCACTGTCAGCCCGTGAGTTCACTGTCAGCCCATGAGTTCACTGTCAGCCCGTCAGTTCACTGTCAACCAGTCAGTTCACTGTCAGCCCGTGAGTTCACTGTCAGCCCGTGAGTTCACTGTCAGCCCATGAGTTCACTGTCAGCCCGTCAGTTCACTGTCAGCCCGTCAGTTCACTGTCAGCCCGTGAGTTCACTGTCAGCCCGTGAGTTCACTGTCAGCCCGTGAGTTCACTGTCAGCCCGTCAGTTCACTGTCAGCCCGTCAGTTCACTGTCAGCCCGTCAGTTCACTGTCAGCCCGTCAGTTCACTGTCAGCCCGTGAGTTCACTGTCAGCCCGTCAGTTCACTGTCAGCCCGTCAGTTCACTGTCAGCCCGTGAGTTCACTGTCAGCCCGTGAGTTCACTGTCAGCCCGTGAGTTCACTGTCAGCCCGTCAGTTCACTGTCAGCCCGTGAGTTCACTGTCAGCCCGTGAGTTCACTGTCAGCCCGTGAGTTCACTGTCAGCCCGTGAGTTCACTGTCAGCCCGTCAGTTCACTGTCAGCCCGTGAGTTCACTGTAAGCCCGTGAGTTGACACGCAGAATTATTCTGCAATGCGACTGAGCATAATATGTAATTTAAAGATACGGTAGTTGTTCAGCCATTTGAGGGAAGGAGGTGAGAGATGGGAGCTGGTGAACACTAGATGGCGCAGTGAGCCTAGACTTCGCCTGCTTTATAGTCTTATCCTTTTACAGTACACATAGCTACTGCTGCTGAGATCTAGACATGATAAGCACTGGCAGTAGCTGTGACCTCCGCTGTGCTGTACCGGAGTCCATGATATTTATTCAATTTCTTCAGTGCTTTACAGAAAACAGATCAAGTCTGTGTCTGACCGTAAAGCTCACAGTCTGATGGCATACATGAAAAAAGGGCGCTGTGAAAAAGGCCCAGCTGAATAACAAAATGGCGCAGGTGGATAACGAAATCTGATAACGATAAACATTGTTGTCAAACTTGGTTAACGATAAATACCGTTGTTAAAACAGACGGGAAATAATAACGAAAATATTTTAACGGTAAAAATTGTTACGTAATTCAACAATACAGCTTAACCCAACCCTACTCTCACACAGAACCCTCCCCTGGTGGTGCTTAAAACTAACCACTCCCCTAGTGGCGCCTAACCCTAACCATCCCCTGGTGGTGTCTAACCCTAATCCCCTGGTGGTACCTAACCCTAACCACCCCCCTGGTGGTGCCTAACCCTAACCAACCCCCCGGTGTTGCCTAAAACTAACCGCCACCCGGGTAGTGCCTAAACCTAACTACTTCCCCTGGTGTTGCCTAACCCTAATCACTCCCTCTGCAGAAACACCCTTTTACACATGGCACAATAAGGGTATAAGAGGCGCCCTGGTAGCTTACCTCAGTGACGAAAAAATCTTTGTATTTAACAACGGTTTTTATTAGTAGCACAGGCAACGCGTTTCGCGGGTCAGAGCCCGCTTCCTCAGGCCAATAACAGTGCCAAACTAAATGACAGATTCAGCAAAGGGAGCCTCCCTCAAATGTATTTCCAGTTTTTAAACTGCTTTTAGATGCTTTTATTACACCAGGGCGCCTCTTATTGTGCAATCATACCCCCTTACCTCACCCGTCTGAGGGGTGGGTACAGACCACACGTGGCTTCGACCACGGCGGATATCTGTCCCCTTTCTTTTACCAAGGAGAGCGGCGGCATCCAGGTCCCTAGGGACCACCGCGAGTGGAGTCGGGTTTGTTGTCTGCACCTGCTGCAATCCACCTTTGTGAGTAGTGTCTTACTATTATTACGTTCCATTGTTCTTGACATACTACATCATTGGGCTCCCACTTTTGTCTCCTGTATCTTTTCACTAGAGGGTGTTTTTGACACCCACATCCCACTACTTTTACACATGGAAACGATTATATCTTTGAAAACGTAAAATCTGTACATACAAACGAAATAATATGACAAAAACGATAACATACTTCAAAAACTTTAATGTTGTTAACGATATTTATCGCGGCGCCCTTTTTTTGCCGTATTAACGATAATTGCATTTGAGTCTATGGCGGTGCCGGCTCCCCTTTTCATCCAACCTCAGTCGGTGCCCCTTTTTCCTGCTACTGTCTGATGTCCCTGCCACAGTCTAGGACTGTCCCTGGAGCTCACTGTCTGATGTCCCTGCCACAGTCTAGGACTGTCCCTGGAGCTCACTGTCTGATGTCCCTGCCACAGTCTAGGACTGTCCCTGGAGCTCACTGTCTGATGTCCCTGCCACAGTCTAGGACTGTCCCTGGAGCTCACTGTCTGATGTCCCTGCCACAGTCTAGGACTGTCCCTGGAGCTCACAGCCTGATGTCCCTGCCACAGTCTAGGACTGTCCCTGGAGCTCACTGTCTGATGTCCCTGCCACAGTCTAGGACTGTCCCTGGAGCTCACAGCCTGATGTCCCTGCCACAGTCTAGGACTGTCCGTGAAGCTCACAGCCTGATGTCCCTGCCACGGTCTAGGACTGTCCCTGGAGCTCACAGCCTGATGTCCCTGCCACAGTCTAGGACTGTCCCTGGAGTTCACTGTCTGATGTCCCTGCCACAGTCTAGGACTGTCCCTGGAGTTCACTGTCTGATGTCCCTGCCACAGTCTAGGACTGTCCGTGGAGCTCACAGCCTGATGTCCCTGCCACGGTCTAGGACTGTCCGTGGAGCTGACAGTCTGATGTCCCTGCCACAGTCTAGGACTGTCCCTGGAGCTCACTGTCTGATGTCCCTGCCACAGTCTAGGACTGTCCCTGGAGCTCACTGTCTGATGTCCCTGCCACAGTCTAGGACTGTCCCTGGAGCTCACTGTCTGATGTCCCTGCCACAGTCTAGGACTGTCCCTGGAGTTCACTGTCTGATGTCCCTGCCACAGTCTAGGACTGTCCCTGGAGCTCACTGTCTGATGTCCCTGCCACAGTCTAGGACTGTCCCTGGAGCTCACAGCCTGATGTCCCTGCCACGGTCTAGGACTGTCCCTGGAGCTCACAGCCTGATGTCCCTGCCACAGTCTAGGACTGTCCCTGGAGCTCACAGCCTGATGTCCCTGCCACAGTCTAGGACTGTCCGTGGAGCTCACAGCCTGATGTCCCTGCCACGGTCTAGGACTGTCCCTGGAGCTCACAGCCTGATGTCCCTGCCACAGTCTAGGACTGTCCGTGGAGCTCACAGTCTGATGTCCCTGCCACAGTCTAGGACTGTCCCTGGAGCTCACTGTCTGATGTCCCTGCCACAGTCTAGGACTGTCCATGGAGCTCACAGTCTGTTGTCCCTGCCACAGTCTAGGACTGTCCGTGGAGCTCACAGTCTGATGTCCCTGCCACAGTCTAGGACTGTCCATGGAGCTCACAGTCTGTTGTCCCTGCCACAGTCTAGGACTGTCCGTGGAGCTCACAGTCTGATGTCCCTGCCACAGTCTAGGACTGTCCCTGGAGCTCAAAGTCTGTTGTCCCTGCCACAGTCTAGGACTGTCCGTGGAGCTCACAGCCTGATGTCCCTGCCACAGTCTAGGACTGTCCCTGGAGCTCAGAGCCTGATGTCCCTGCCACAGTCTAGGACTGTCCCTGGAGCTCACTGTCTGATGTCCCTGCCACAGTCTAGGACTGTCCCTGGAGCTCAGAGCCTGATGTCCCTGCCACAGTCTAGGACTGTCCGTTGAGCTCACAGTCTGTTGTCCCTGCCACAGTCTAGGACTGTCCGTGGAGCTCACAGCCTGATGTCCCTGCCACAGTCTAGGACTGTCCGTGGAGCTCACTGTCTGATGTCCCTGCCACAGTCTAGGACTGTCCCTGGAGCTCAGAGCCTGATGTCCCTGCCACAGTCTAGGACTGTCCGTTGAGCTCACAGCCTGATGTCCCTGCCACGGTCTAGGACTGTCCGTGGAGCTGACAGTCTGATGTCCCTGCCACAGTCTAGGACTGTCCCTGGAGCTCAGAGCCTGATGTCCCTGCCACAGTCTAGGACTGTCCGTTGAGCTCACAGTCTGTTGTCCCTGCCACAGTCTAGGACTGTCCGTGGAGCTCACAGCCTGATGTCCCTGCCACAGTCTAGGACTGTCCGTGGAGCTCACTGTCTGATGTCCCTGCCACAGTCTAGGACTGTCCCTGGAGCTCAGAGCCTGATGTCCCTGCCACAGTCTAGGACTGTCCGTTGAGCTCACAGCCTGATGTCCCTGCCACGGTCTAGGACTGTCCGTGGAGCTGACAGTGTGATGTCCCTGCCACAGTCTAGGACTGTCCATGGAGCTCACAGTCTGTTGTCCCTGCCACAGTCTAGGACTGTCCGTGGAGCTCACAGCCTGATGTCCCTGCCACAGTCTAGGACTGTCCGTGGAGCTCACAGCCTGATGTCCCTGCCACAGTCTAGGACTGTCCGTGGAGCTCACAGCCTGATGTCCCTGCCACAGTCTAGAACTGTCCGTGGAGCTCACAGTCTGTTGTCCCTGCCACAGTCTAGGACTGTCCGTTGAGCTCACAGTCTGTTGTCCCTGCCACAGTCTAGGACTGTCCGTGGAGCTCACAGTCTGATGTCCCTGCCACAGTCTAGGACTGTCCGTGGAGCTCACAGCCTGATGTCCCTGCCACAGTCTAGGACTGTCCATGGAGCTCACAGCCTGATGTCCCTGCCACAGTCTAGAACTGTCCGTGGAGCTCACAGTCTGATGTCCCTGCCACAGTCTAGGACTGTCCCTGGAGCTCACTGTCTGATGTCCCTGCCACAGTCTAGGACTGTCCCTGGAGCTCACAGCCTGATGTCCCTGCCACAGTCTAGGACTGTCCCTGGAGCTCACTGTCTGATGTCCCTGCCACAGTCTAGGACTGTCCGTGGAGCTCACAGTCTGATGTCCCTGCCACAGTCTAGGACTGTCCCTGGAGCTCACTGTCTGATGTCCCTGCCACAGTCTAGGACTGTCCCTGGAGCTCACTGTCTGATGTCCCTGCCACAGTCTAGGACCGTCCGTAGAGCTCACTGTCTGATGTCCCTGCCACAGTCTAGGACCGTCCGTAGAGCTCACTGTCTGATGTCCCTGCCACAGTCTAGGACTGTCCCTGGAGCTCACTGTCTGATGTCCCTGCCACAGTCTAGGACTGTCCCTGGAGCTCACAGCCTGATGTCCCTGCCACAGTCTAGGACTGTCCGTGGAGCTCACAGTCTGATGTCCCTGCCACAGTCCAGGACTGTCCGTGGAGCTCACAGTCTGATGTCCCTGCCACAGTCTAGGACTGTCCGTGGAGCTCACAGTCTGATGTCCCTGCCACAGTCTAGGACTGTCCGTGGAGCTCACAGTCTAAAGTCCCTGCCACAGTCCAGGACTGTCCCTGGAGCTCACTGTCTGATGTCCCTGCCACAGTCTAGGACTGTCCCTGGAGCTCACAGCCTGTTGTCCCTGCCACAGTCTAGGACTGTCCCTGGAGCTCACAGTCTGATGTCCCTGCCACAGTCTAGGACTGTCCGTGGAGCTCACTGTCTGATGTCCCTGCCACAGTCTAGGACTGTCCCTGGAGCTCACAGCCTGATGTCCCTGCCACAGTCTAGGACTGTCCGTGGAGCTCACAGCCTGATGTCCCTGCCACAGTCTAGGACTGTCCGTGGAGCTCACAGTCTGATGTCCCTGCCACAGTCTAGGACTGTCCGTGGAGCTCACAGTCTGATGTCCCTGCCACAGTCTAGGACTTACCCTGGAGCTCACAGCCTGATGTCCCTGCCACAGTCTAGGACTAGTTATGAGGAGAGAAATTCAAAGCAGGTAATTTGGCTCCCAAGTTAAAGAGGACCTCCATGCCAAATACAAAAATCCGTCAGCCTGCAAGATAAAGAAAATTATATTGACCCGAGAAGCCTTGTCCCGCGATGCCGTCCCGAAGTCCCTTCATCACCCGACTTCCTCCTCCGTTGCCCTCCTCCTCACCATTTCAGAGCTGGGAACCTTATAAAGTTTAGCCTGTCTAATTCCCGTGCATTTGTGTTTAATCACAAGTTGTAATTTGACCTCTCCCCTGTGTCACATGACTGCCATGGCAGAGAGGGCAGATAAGCTCATTTGAAAGCACAGGATGTTAACCCTATGTCCCTGCCACAGTCTAGGACTGTCCCTGGAGCTCACAGCCTGATGTCCCTGCCACAGTCTAGGACTAGTTATGAGGAGAGAAATTCAAAGCAGGTAATTTGGCTCCCAAGTTAAAGAGGACCTCCATGCCAAATACAAAAATCCGTCAGCCTGCAAGATAAAGAAAATTATATTGACCCGAGAAGCCTTGTCCCGCGATGCCGTCCCGAAGTCCCTTCATCACCCGACTTCCTCCTCCGTTGCCCTCCTCCTCACCATTTCAGAGCTGGGAACCTTATAAAGTTTAGCCTGTCTAATTCCCGTGCATTTGTGTTTAATCACAAGTTGTAATTTGACCTCTCCCCTGTGTCACATGACTGCCATGGCAGAGAGGGCAGATAAGCTCATTTGAAAGCACAGGATGTTAACCCTATTTCTGCTTCCATGAAAGCAGTTAGTAGACACACTGCAGATTTATTGCAGGATTTGTATCAGCTGTAACAAATAAATGTTTTTTTCTTTAAAGATTATTATGCTGTTGCTTATCTTTTAGAGCAGAGAGGAAGTTCTGAGTTCAGGTCCGCTTTAAAAGAATCGTTAAGAAATTTGTATCGTCATTTGTCGTCAGTCTACATTATAAATAGTACTCGATCCGATCAATCATAAGGTCAATCATTCGAGAGATTGTACCATTGACCATCAATGTGCACCTTTAGATCAGGAAATCGAGCAATGATTGACAATGGCGAATGCTCCAATCTGTGCGACAGAACTGGCGTGCAGTGAGCAGCCGTCTAAGGGCAGACGCCTGTGTGGCCATCTTACCACGTCAGTCCCTCACAGGGCAAATAATCCCAGGAAACCACATGACTTCGTTTTATCTGCGGCTTGTATCGCCTCTTCCGTTTGATGTTTTCATTTGTAGTCGTCAGATTGCTATCAACAAACAGGAGCTACCAGGAGGAGCTGCAGGTGCCGGGCCGAGATCTCAGCCGCTCCGACGTTTGATCCAGGTAATGGGACGTGAAAGAGATAACGACAGAAGACCCTTCTGTTCCCATCATGCCCAGCAACCACTCTGGAAATACCTGCCAGTCCGAGACCATAAAAGCTGAGGCGGGACTTCGATGTCCCAGGTGTCCGGCCACTCATTTTAACAAGAGAAGTGTACAGTTTATCTTTTCTAAACTTAGCCATACATCTAGCGGTTTGGCTGTACAATCGACCATTCAATTTGATCATTTTATAGAATGTGTGTTTCAGAATTCCCAATCGATGAAAATTGGATGATATCATGTCTAATCGACCAGCTTAGCCGATCGAGCAGGATGCAAGATATCGGTCAATTTCCACAGGAATCGGCTACTGTTCAAATGTCAATCGATAGACTTTGAATGGATTTTTACATTCAGAGCATGGAGACATCGGTCAGATCGAATGTGAAGTTGAATCACATAGGATATCATTTGTAGAGTGTGGGTCACCAGTAGATCGACTTTCGATCAACCATAATGACGTTGATTCCTTAAAGGGAACCTAAACTGAGAAGGATATGTTTTTTTTTCCTTTTAAAACAATACCAGTTGCCTGACTCTCCTGCCGATCCTGTGTCTCTAATACTATTAGCCACAGCCCCTGAATAAGCATGCAGATCAGGTGCTCTGACTGAAGTCAGACTGGATTAGCTGCATGCTTGTTTCAGGTCTGTGATTCAGCCACTACTGCAGCCAAAGAGATCAGCAGGACTGCCAGGCAACTGGTATTTGTTTATAAGGAAACATCCATATCCCTCTCAGTAAAGGTTCCCTTTAATAAAGTCGATCAGTTTTGTCGATTGAATCAGAATCGCTAGATGTATGGCTATGTTTAGGTTCAGGTTCTTGTAGAAAAAAAGAGGGTGGAAGGGGGTAATAATTTAAATTTGATTAGAACCAAATGAGCACTGACTACATAATCTGTGGGCACTGACGCTTTGTTAAAAAATATAGCAATAATAACCAAAATAATAATAATACCAGTCTTGATGATAATAGCCAAATTAAAGGGGCACGATGGCGAAAAAATATTAAAATGTAATTATGTGCAAATATATACAAATAAGAAGTTCATTGTTTCCAGAGTAAAATGAGCCATAAATTACTTTTATCTAATGTTGCTGTCAGTTACAATAGGCAGTAGAAATCTGACAGAAGTGACAGGTTTTGGACTAGTTCATCTTTTCATGGGGGAATTCTCAGGGATTTATTTATTTTCAAAAGCACTTAGTGAGTGGCAGTTGCTCTGTCCAACTGCCAAAAAACTGTGTAGGGAGCAGGAAAGCTGGCCAGCATCATTATTTAAATCCTTTTTAGGGAATATCTTTATAAAGAATAAAAGCCTTGCTGAGAATCCCCTATGAAGAGATGGACTAGTCCAAAACCTGTCACTTCTGTCAGATTTCTACTGCCTAGCCTACTGTAAGTGACAGCAACATAGGAGAAAAGTCATTTATGGCTTATTTTACTCTGGAAAAAATGTACTTCTTATTTGTCTCTTTGCACATATTTTAGAATTTTAACATTTTTCGCCATAGTGCCCCTTTAATAATATAAATAATAATAATAATAAACATCAATAGTAATAATGATAGTAAGTATTTTGATGTCCCCTTTGATAAGCTGGTAAGTTATGGGGGGAGGGGGGATGTTATTGATTTATTATCAGTAGAAGTCGGGTGTGTTGTGTGTGTGTGTTGTCCGCTGTTTTCGCTCTCTGTCACCCCCCAGCATCAGATGATGAGGAGGATTTTCCGGGATGCATCTAATGGGATGAAGTTAATTTGCTTAGGTGATCCCTCACCCCTGCTGTGACCCAGGAGGGGCTGATCTCTGGTAGAGGGCCCAGGAACACAGGAGGGATATGTGCCTTTAATAGAGCTGATTAGGTTCAACCACTAATCCTCTTCTCCTGAGAATCCCCCTCTGAAAGGAGAAGGCAGCCGAGGGGCCACCTAATGCCCCTCTGATCTCCTGCTGCCAGCCTGCTGTCGTCACCGCTTCACGGGACGCCTTTCAACTGCTGCGCGTCTCATCCACTGGCCAGCACCAGGGGGCGCTCCCCTCCTTCCACCTCTCACGGTGGCTGGAGAGTCTCCGTCCTACCCCAAAACAGCAGAAAAAAAACAAAAAAAAAGACATTTTGTTTTAGAATATTTGGTTTATTTGGCTCTAAGAATATAGGTTTCTTAACTGACTGTTTAAACTGTTGAAGATGAAATGTTAGCTATGGTAATTCTGCATGTACCCCACATGGCCAGCAGGTGGCACTTCAATCAGTCCAAATTGAAAACTGAAAATCATTGTAGAGCCCCTTGCCATGTTCTGTTAGCTAACAGCATATCTCACAGCTTTCCTTTTTTGGAGAAAAGGAAGAGGGGCCCCCTTAAGACACGCCTCTGCCCAGGCCCTATTCTAGACTTTTTGCTGCCTGAGGCAAACTTGTGAGGATGCTCCCCCCCCCCCCCAATTTGGAATAATCGCACAGCACCCAACAATTTATTCAGCTTCATTTAATGCTCTCACATGACATACTGCAGCTCAACACAATAGCACACTGTCTGGCTGTGAGTCTGTGACAAACAAACTGCTCACCCTCGGCCACTCCATTCCTCCTCAGTCAGTACAGCAGTGCCACCTCCTCCCTTCTGCTGTGCAAATCAAATGAAACACTGCTGCTCTCCTGGCACCCCCCTCCTCACTTACTGTCAGACTCCTCACACAGCACAACAAGCTGCTTTTCCCTAATGATGACCTCTTCACCTCACTCTCTGCTCATTTCTCCTCCTACTCTGACTGCATGCTGTAAGTGTAAACACAGTACAAACATGCCGCCCCTGTAATCTCTGTGCCTGATGCAAGTGTTTCACCTTGCTTCATGAGAGAACTGGTCCCGCCCCTGCCACACCTCCAGATACACCTCCTCTACACCTTTAGCCATGCCTGCCAAACTTCCAGATACACCCCTCCACACCTCTAGCCATGCCTCTGCCACACCTCTAGATACACCCCCTCCACACCTCTAGTCATGCCTGCCACACTTCCAGATACACCCCCTCCACACCTCTAGCCATGCCCCTGCCACACCTCTAGATACACCCCCTCCACACCTCTAGTCATGCCCCTGCCACACCTCTAGATACACCTCCTCCACACCTCTAGTCATGCCCCTGCCACACCTCTAGATACACCCCCTCCACACCTCTAGCCATGCCCCTGCCACACCTCTAGATACACCCCCTCCACACCTCTAGTCATGCCCCTGCCACACCTCTAGATACACCCCCTCCACACCTCTAGTCATGCCCCTGCCACACCTCTAGATACACTGCCTCCACACCTCTAGTCGTGCCCCTGCCACACCTCTAGATACACCTCCTCCACACCTCTAGTCATCCCCCTGCCACACCTCTAGATACACCCACTCCACACCTCTAGTCATGCCCCTGCCACACCTCTAGATACACCGCCTCCACACCTCTAGTCATCCCCCTGCCACACCTCTAGATACACCCCTTCCACACCTCTAGTCATGCCCCTGCCACACCTCTAGATACACTGCCTCCACACCTCTAGTCGTGCCCCTGCCACACCTCTAGATACACCTCATCCACACCCATAGCCGGCCTTTGATATGAGCGACCGGAGCGGTCGCTCAGGGCGCCAGCTTCGAAGGGGGGCGCCGCACCTATAGCTGGCTAACTATACTGAGAGCACCTACACCTGACTTCCTATATTGGGGGCACCTATAGCTGGCTACCTATACTGAGGGAGTGCATCTACTCCTGGCTACCTATACTGAAGGCACCAACACCTAGCTACCTATACTGGAGGCACCTAAGCCTGGCTACCTATGGGGGGAGACCTACAATTGACTTTCTATACTGGGGGAACCTATGCTTGGCTACCTATATTGAGGGAACCTTACACATGAGATCCTATACTGGGGGCACCTATACCTGGCTACCTACCTATACCGAGTCTGATGATGTTTTTTTTTTGGGGGGGGGGGGGCGCTGGGGCACTAACGTGTGTGTGTGTGTGTGTGTGTGTGTGTGTGTGTGTGTGTGTGAGTGTGTGTGTGTGTGTGCGCGAAGCAGATGAAAGAGGGGGGGGGCACAAACATCAGATTTCGCTCAGGGCGCTGTGAAACCAAAGGCCGGCCCAGTCCACACCTCTTGTCATCCACCTGCCACACCTCTAGATACACCCCCTCCACACCTCTAGCCATGCCCCTGCCACACCTCTAGATACACCACCTCCACACCTCTAGTCATGCCCCTGCCACACCTCTAGATACACCCCCTCCACACCTCTAGCCATGCCCCTGCCACACCTCTAGATACACCCCCTCCACACCTCTAGCCATGCCCCTGCCACACCTCTAGATACACTGCCTCCACACCTCTTGTCATCCACCTGCCACACCTCTAGATACACCCCCTCCACACCTCTAGTCATGCCCCTGCCACACCTCTAGATACACCCCCTCCACACCTCTAGTCATGCCCCTGCCACACCTCTAGATACACCCCCATCACACCTCTAGCCATGCCCCTGCCACACCTCTAGATACACCTCCTCCACACCTCTAGTCATGCCCCAGCCACACCTCTAGATACACCCCCTCCACACCTCTAGTCATGCCCTGCCACACCTCTAGATACACCCCCTCCACACCTCTAGTCATGCTCTGCCACACCTCTAGATACACCCCCTTCACACCTCTAGTCATAGGCAAAAAGGAGAAGGACAAACCAGTATATGCTGCTCAAAAACTGCACTTTATTGAAAGAATCATAAAGACACACACACTTGGTGAACTGGGATGTCAGGAAGTAACCTGACTTCAAATAGTATTGTAAGTACAATACAAAGTGCTGCAAACTGTTAGGACAGTAGGAAGGGACCCTTTAAGAATAGCTTATTTCCCTGATATTGAGGTCTACCAATATGAACTGGTTGCTAATGCCCTTTAGTAACACCAAAACCTATATCTATAACCATAATGATATTAAGCGGGAAATTGGACACCTCTAGTCATGCCTGCCACTAAGCAGGTACAACTCAAACAGTACCGCCAGGCAGGAGGAAGGTCCAACATTTTACCATTCAAGAGGGCTCAAAAGGAGCTCAGCATTATACCTTGAATGGAGCCCAATACAGTTTTTTGGGATTCTGATGGTTGTCCTAAGGTCCTGACTAGGGATGCTCATTCTGATTCCGCAGGACGGAAAGTTCCGCATTTCTCATCAGAAATCACATTTTCGCAATTAGCATGCGGAACGTGGAAATTCACATGCGGAATGCTGAATATTGTCGGAAAATGCGGAAATTTACGCTATACCGATAATCGGTAATTTTAAGCCAACAATCAGAAGACTCGGGATGAATCAGCCAATCAGGGGATGAGGATTTGTAGTGCGGTAAGCAGTAGCAGCAATTTCGTCGGAAAACGGAAATCCGCGGAAATCGGAATATAGTCGGAATACTGCTAAATACCGTCAGGATTCAGTGGTAACGAAAATCTGCCTTGGCGGAATGCGGAATTTCTGCGGAATCAGAAATTGGCAATTTCGATCATCCCTAGTGCTGACTTACTGACTTATGGCGATCTGGATTTCTGTGTATTCAGTCTTCTGTCTTAATTTATTTATTTTTATTCCCCCGAGCAAAATGAACTTTATGAGCACCACATAACTACTACAGCTCAGCAAATTTCTCAGGCAGCAGGTGAGTATTGTTGTGAGATGGTGTTTTCCTGCCGCCGGGATACTAAAGCATCTGAACAAGAAGGCTGAAGACTTGCCAGGCTTGTGTCTGTGAGACCATCTCAGGAGGAACATGGGGAGTGCCTGGAAGGGTTTATGTGCATTGCAAATTGTAATATATTCCAAAAAAAGACCCAGAGCCTTAGCTACAGCTTTTTTTTTTTTAATCGGAAAAACCTTTGTGTAGCTCTACTTCCTGCAGCTGTGCCCCCTTATCCATACACGTGTGATATCTATTGAATTGTTTTTCTTCTACAAAACTGCCCAGTGAAGAAAATGCAGTGTGCTGCTTACAATCAGTGTAGTTTTCACACAGAAGCTACCTGCTTTATTTCTTTTAAGAAAATAAATCTTATCATGGCTCAATGAGTGATAAGGCTCCAGAAGAATTTGAAAGTAAATCTGTTAACCCTTTTACTTAAAAAAATAAAATATAATAGGAGTCTTTGTTCTTAGAAATTATATTTTTATGACTAATCTATGGGAGGGAAATTCTGACCAAAAGTCCGCTTTAAGGGTCTTATTCACAACGGTTCTGGACTGGAAAACATTTGAAGAGAAACTTTAACCAAGGATTGAACTTCATCCCAATCAGTAGCTGATACCCCCTTTCCCACGAGAAATACTTACCTTTCCTCCAATAGATCATCAGGGTGGTCTCTATGGCTGATATTGTGGTAAAACCCCTCTCACAATGTGATGTCATGACCCTGGTCCTGACTGTTTCCTGTCTGTGAACCTCATTGCATTGTGGGAAGTAACAGCTTTTTCCAAATGCCAAGCAACCAGTATCTCCCTCTGTGTATAGAACTCTCAGTTAACGAACGTTCCGCGCAGATCACCTGGCAGAACTAAAGATGTCACCACCACCTGTGATACATTTCAGAATGTAAATCAGGGAAAGATATTACAATGGGCAAATGCTGACTAAATAATCTATAAATGAATATTGTAAAAAATAAGCAGTTTTATTCATTATGTTATGTTCACTACAGGTCCTCTTTAAAGTGTGCCTGAAAGGACAGTTGCGCCAGTCGGTCTCTTCTGTGCATGCATGGCCCCTCCCCGCATTCGCAGAAGAGCCCGACTGGCGCAGCTGAGCCAGTTACCGTGACCGCTAGTAGGAAAATGGCGGCACTCGGGAGGACGGCGAGGGATTCAGCGGTGCTTATGGGGCTGGAGGAAGCCCCAGCCAGGTAAGTCTCAAATCGTTTACTTTTGTCATCTCAAGTTTTCTTGAAATGACCATTATTTGACTACGAGCGGCAGCAGAAGGTTCAGGGGCTGTGACACCCCCATCCTATAATGACACACTAGCGCTGTAATAACATAGCACGGAGGAGCAGAGGAATGTGATCAGGCCGCCCCGGGGTCGTGGTTTTGGGATTCTTCCCATTAACATAGCAATTAACCAATTAACTTTGTTCTCCGAATCATTACAGAGAAAAGCCCCTTTGTCACAAACAAGAAATAATGAATGCGATTAAAGAATAACTAGCAGGAATATTGACAGTAACCACAGGTAGAAGCAGCTACTCCGCCAAGTCTCCCCACCAAGCGTCACCACGTGCCTTCTTCATGGAAGAACATGGAATCCTACACATGGAATATAACAAGGCCTGAAGAAAGAGCGTTCATGTCGGAGATGAGTCAATAGCCCAGAACTGAACTTGTTACCCAGTTTATAGTTAACATCAAATTGCGTCATTGTACCTTGAGCAGCATGGTGGCGTTGTGGGCACGTTAACGTAGTGGGCTGCACGGTGGTGCAGTGGTTAGCACTCTTACATTGCTGGGTCCCAAGTCTGAATCCCAGCCAGGGCACTATCTGCACAGAGATTGTATGCTCTCCCCGTGTCTGTGTGGGTTTCCTCTGGGCACTTAGGTTTCCTCTGGCATCCCAAAAACATACAGATGAGCTAATACTGTAGGCTTCCCCCTAAATTGGCCCTAGATTATGATGGACATGTGACTGTGACTATGGTAGGAATTAGATTGTGAGCTCCTCTGAGGACAGTAAGTGACATGACTATGTACTCTGTACAGTGCTGCAGAAGATTTCAATGCTATATAAATACATAATAATAATATGGTAGGACATTAGACTATGACTATGGTAGGATTAGATTGTGTGCTCTGAGGACAGTCAGTGGCATGACTATGTACTCTGTAAAGTGCTGCAGGAGAGGTCAGTGCTATATAAATACATAATAATAATAATATGGTGGGATATTAGACTATGACTATGGTAGGATTAGATTGTGAGCTCCTCTGAGGACAGTCAGTGACATGACTATGTACTCTGTAATGTGCTGCAGAAGATGTCAGAGCTATATAAATACATAATAATAATATGGTAGGACATTAGGCTATGGCTATGGTAGGATTAGATTGTGAGCTCCTCTGAGGACAGTCAGTGACATGACTATGTACTCTGTAATGTGCTGCAGAAGATGTCAGAGCTATATAAATCTATATATATATAAAATCGGATGTGTGTATGTATGTGTGTGTGTATGTGTGTGTGTATGTGCCGCGATCACGCGAAAACGGCTTGACCGATTTGAACGAAACTTGGTACACAGATCCCTTACTACCTGGGATGATATGTTCTGGGGGTCTCAGGTCCCCCCTGCAAACCTGGGCGGAGCTACAAACAGCAAATCAGATTCCACCCATTCAAGTCAATGGAAAAAATGTAAAAGGCTGCCATTCTCACAGTAATCAAGCCAGAGTCCCCACACATGGCACAGTTGGTCACTTGGTGACTGAGGTTACAAATCCAGGAAAAGTGGGTGGAGCATAAAACAGCCAATCAAATTTCAGCCGTTCATTTAAAATGGGAAAATGTAAACTGCAGCCATTCTTAGACTGTTAATCACAGAGTTCTCAAACTTGCCACACTTGGTCACTGGGTGAATGCGATTAAGATTCAAGAAAATGGGTGGAGCCTACAACAGCCAATTAAAATTCACCTATTGATTTTCAAGGGGAATATTTAAACTGCTGCTATTCTTACACTTTTAATGGCAGAGGCTTCAAACTTGCTTCAGTCGGTCATTGGGTGACTGGGGTCCACATTCACTAAAGGGGCGGGGCCACATACAGCCAATCAGATTTCCTTGGTGGATAAACTGCTTCCATTCATACATTTTTGATGCCAGGATCCTGACAGCTCACAAACTTGGTCATTGAGTGACTGTGTGTTGAGGTTACAAAAAGTGGGCGGAGCCAAAACAACTTTTACTGGGAAAATATAAACTGCAGCCATTCTTACACCGTTAATGGCAGGGTTCTCAAACTTTGCACAGTTGGTCATTGGGTGACAGATTAAGATTTTGGAAGGTGGGTGGAGCCTACAACAGCCAATAAAAATTCCCCATTTTATTTTCAAAGGGAATATTTCATCTGCTACCATTCTCTTATACTGTTAATAGCAGATGCCTCAAACTTGGTACAGTTAGTCACTGGGTGACTGGGGCCCAAATTCAGGAAGGGGGCAGAGCCACAAACAGCCAGATTTGTTTATTTTTCAAAGGGAATATACAAAGTATTGATACCAAGGATCCCAAAGCTGATAAACTTGATAATTGAGTGACTGTATGTCAAGGTTAGAAAAAGTGGGCGGTGCCAACAACTTCATTTTTTACATTGCAGGGTTCTCATACTTTACACAATTGGCCACTGGGTGACTGGGATGAATATTCAGAAATGTGGGTGGAGCCTACAACAGCCAATCAAAATGTACCTATTGATTTTCAAGGGGAATATTCACATTGCTACCATTCTTACACTGTTAGTGGCAGAGGCCTCAAACCTGATACAGTCAGTCATTGGGTGACTGGGGTCCAAATTCACTAAAGGGGTGGAGCCACAAACAGCCAATCAGATTTGTTAGATTGATTTCAGCCATTCTGTTATTGGCAGGGTTCTCAAACGTGACACAGTTGGCCACTGGGTGACTGGGACTAATGTTCAGAAAAGTGGGTGGAGCCTACAGCAGCCAATCAAAATTCACCTTTTGATTTTCAAGGGGAATATTTACATTGCTGCCATTCATACACTCTTAATGGCAGAGGCCTAACATCTGCTACAGTCAGTCACTGGGAGACTGGGGTTTAAATTCTGAAGGGAGCGGGCCAAAAACAGCCAATCAGATTTGTTTAATTTCAAAGGTAAAATGCAACTTATTGATGCCAAAGACCCCAAAGCTCATAAACTTGGTCATTAGGTGACTGTATGTCAAGATTAGAAATAGTGGGCGGAGCCAAAAATAACTAACTTTTTACATGGGGAAATGTAAACTGCAGCTTTTCTTACACTGTTAATGGCCGGGTCCTCAAACTTCACACAGTTGGTCACTGGGTGACTAGGATTAATATTCGGAGAAGTAGGTGGAGCCTACAAGAGCCAATCAAAATTCACCTATTGATTTTCAAGGGGAATATTGAAACTGCAGCCATTCTCACACTGTTAATAGCAGAGGCCTCAAACCTGCTACAGTTGGTTGTTAAGTGTTTTGGGTTCAAATTCAGTAAAGGGGCGGAGCCAAAAAGAACCAGATTTCTTTGCTGGATAAACTGCTTCCATTAGCACAATTTTGATGCCAGGAACCCAAAAGCTCACAAACTTGGTCATTGAGTAGTGACTGTGTCAAGGTTACAAAAAGTGGGTGGAGTTAAAAACAGATTTTTCTGGGAAATTGTAAACTGCAGCCCTTCTTCACTGTTAATGGCAGGGTTCTCAAACTTAGCATAGCTGGTTACTGGGTGACTGGGATTAATATTCAGAAAAGTGGGTGGAGCCTAAAAATGCCAATCAAAAATCACATGTCACTTTTCAAGGAGAATATTAAAATTGCTGCAATTCTTGCACTGTTAATGGCACAAGCCTCAAACCTGGTACAGTTGGTCATTGGGTCACTGAGGTTAAAATTCAGAAAAGGGGACAGAGCCACAAACAGTGAATCAGATTTGTTTCATTTCATGGGAAAGTACAAATTATCGATGCCAAGGACCCCAAAGCTCACAAAATTGGTCATTGAGTGACTTTGTGTCCAGGTTACAAATAGTGGGCGGAACCAAAACCAAATTTCACTGGGAAAATATAAACTGCAGCCATTCTTACACTGTTAATGGCAGGGTTCTCAAACTTTGCCCAGATGGTCACTGGGTGACTGAGATTAATATTCAAGGAAGTGGGTGGAGCCTATAATAGCCAATCAAAATTCACCTGTTGATTTTCAAGTGGAATATTTAAATTGCTGCCATTTTTACACTGTTAATAGCAGATGCCTCAAACCTGCTACAGTTGGTCATTGGGTGACTGGGGTTTGAATGCTGGAGAGGGGCGGAGCCACAAACAGCCAATCTGATTTGTTTCATTTCTATGGGAATATGCAAATTATTGATGACAAGGACCCCAAAGCTCACAAACTTGGTCATTGAGTGTTTGTGCGTTAGGGTTAGAAAGTGGCCGGAGCCAACACCAGTCAAATACATACCCGGGCAATGCTGGGTCATCAGTGGGTGGAGACAAATACAAATTTCACTGGGAAAATGTAAACTGCAGCCATTCTTACACTGTTAATGCCAGGGTTTTTAAACTTTGCACAGTTGGTTACTGGGATTAATATTCAGAAAAGTGGGTGGAGCCTACAAAAGTGAATCAAACTTCACCTGTTGCTTTTCAAGGGGAATATTTAATTGCTACCATTCTTGAACTGTTAATGGCACGGGCCTCAAACCTGGTACAGTTGGTTATTGTGTGACTGGGGTTCAAATTCAGAAAAGGGGTGGAGCCACACACAGCCAATCAGATTTGTTTCATTTCAATGCAGATTATTGATACCAAAGACCGCAAAGCTCACAAACTTGGTCAGTGAGTAATTATGTGTTAGGGTTAGAAAAAGTAGGCGGAGCCAACACCAGCCAAATACATACCCGGGCAACGCCGGGCAATCAGCTAGTACATAATAATAATATGGTAGGACATATGACTATGGTAGGATTAGAGTGTGAGCTCCTCTGCGGATAGTTAGTGACATGACTATGTACTCTGTAAAGTGCTGCAGAAGATGTCAGTGCTATATAAATACATAATAATAATATGGTAGGACATTAGACTATGACTATGGTAGGATTAGATTGTGAGCTCTGAGGACAGTCAGTGACATGACTATGTACTCTGTAATGTGCTGCAGAAGATGTCAGTGCTATATAAATACATAATAATAATATGGTAGGACATATGACTATGGTAGGATTAGAGTGTGAGCTCCTCTGCGGACAGTTAGTGACATGACTATGTACTCTGTAAAGTGCTGCAGAAGATGTCAGTGATATATAAATACATAATAATAATATGGTAGGACATTAGACTATGACTATGGTAGGATTAGATTGTGAGCTCTGAGGACAGTCAGTGACATGACTATGTACTCTGTAATGTGCTGCAGAAGATGTCAGTGCTATATAAATACATAATAATAATATGGTAGGACATTAGACTATGACTATGGTAGGATTAGGGTGTGAGCTCTGAAGACAGTCAGTGACATGACCATGTACTCTGTAATGTGCTGCAGAAGATGTCAGTGATATATAAATACATAATAATAATATGGTAGGACATTAGACTATGTCTATGGTAGGATTAGAGTGTGAGCTCCTTTGAGGACAACCAGTGACATGACTATGTAGTCTGTACAGTGCTGCAGAAGATGTCAGTGCTATATAAATACATAATAATAATGTGGTAGGACATTAGACTATGACTATGGTAGGATTAGAGTGTGAGCTCCTCTGAGGACAGTGACATGACTATGTGCTCTGTAAAGGGCTGCAGAAGATTTCAGTGCTGTCTCCTCCGTGCTACACAGCCGCACACTCTCTGCTGTCAATCACCACTTCCAGATCACATGACCGATGCGAGTCACGTGATCGGGAGCCAGACAATGGCAGCAGAGAGTGTGGCATGCTGCTGTGTAGCATGGAGGAGACCCACAACACTGGAGCAGGTAATTAGGACACCACTGCCTGCACTACTCTGCACGGCGGGGGCAGGGGGTGGCTTGAGTTTGGTAGGTATTTTTTAAATATATTTTTCTTTATTGGCCGGCTGCACTTTCAGGGGGAGGGGGTTGAGGGACATAAGGGGGCCCCATCTTTTTGCAAGGGGGACCCATACATTCTAGTTATGCCCCTGCGCACAGGGCCGGTTCTCTCATGAAGCAAGGTGAAACACTTGCATCAGGCTCAGAGATTCAAGGGACAGCATTTCTGTACTGTGTTTACACTAACAGCATGCAGAGTATGAGGAGAAGTGAGAGGAGAGTGAGGTGCAGAGGTCATCATTGGGGAAAAGCAGCTTGTTGTGCTGTGTGAGGAGGGGTGGGGGGAGGCAGGAGAGCAGCAGTGTTTCGTTTGACTTGCACAGCAGAAGAGAGGAGATGGCACTGCTGCTCTGACTGAGGAGGAATGGAGTGGCTGAGGGTGAGCAGTTTATTTGTCACAGACTCACAGACAGCCAGTGTGCTATTGTGCTGAGCTGCAGCATGTCATGTGAGAACATTAAATAAAGCAGAGTAAATTGTCGGGTGCTGTGCCATCATTCCAAATCGGGGGCAAGGGGGGCATCCTCACAAGTTTGCCTTAGGCAGCAAAAGGTCTAGAACCAGTCCTGCCTGCACTTGTACGCTCTCTAAATTCTCGGCCGAGTCAGTCCTGCCAGTGGCCGTGGCCGGGTGTCATCTCCCGTGTGTGCCCAGCTCAGGAAGTCGGCCCCTCTGGGCCTGGCCCCCTCTGTGGGTGCAAAGGCTGCTCTCCTAGCAGTTAGGCCTCTAACTCCGGCTGGAGATGAGAGAGGGGAGCAGCAGCCTCTGAAGACCCCGGGGACATGACCTGCCACAAAAAGAGAAAGCAGCCCATCAGCTTGTTAAAAAAAAAACTCACTCTTTTCAGTGAATAATGGAGGAAAGGACAACAAAACAGGCTCTATTGTCATTCATTTTCCTGCCTGGGCCTTTGTTGGCCTTTTGTTCCCGCCTGAATGTTTGTGTATTGACTGTGTTCTTTTTTTATCTGGCTCTTGTAAATACCGAATCAGCGGCCGTTCATCTCCAGCAGATCCTGAGCAGTTTTAGTGTCCCGCAACAGATGGTCTCAAACCAATGTTTGCTGCCCTATGGAGAGGAATCGGTTTTAGTGCCATTCACAGTACCAAGGGGGTGGTGTTAATTAGGTCAGCGACAAGTCACTTAAATGTTATTTAATAACTAGCTGGCAGGGCTGCGACTGTTTAGAGATGGTTAAGAGTTAAAGAGTGACAGAGACGGTTATTTAAAGTGGACTTGAATGTCCGAGGGCATTTATTATTGTTATTATTTTTTATTTATATAGCGCCAACATCTTCCGTAGCGCTGTACATAGTACAAACAAATGATGGGGAACACATATACATAAGAAATACAAGACACTGTACAGTCATGACATTGAATAGAATAAATACAAATACATACATAGTTGATGTGTAGTTGGTACATGTGTATATGTTAAAATTATTACAGCAGTATGAGAAACACTAGGAGGAGGTCCCTGCCCTTGCGAGCTTACAATCTAGAGGGTAGTGGGGAGGAAACAACAGGAAAGGAAACACAGGGGTTAGTGGGTGAGCCAGTGTGCCTTCAGTGCTGCCTATAGCAAATTATAGGCTTGTCTGAACAGGTGTGTTTTCAGAGTACGTTTGAAGGTTTCCAGACTCGTGGCATGACGAACTGGCTGAGGGAGAGAGTTCCAAAGGAAAGGGATAGCCCGTGAGAAGTCTTGGATGCGAGAGTGAGAGGAGGTGACTAGGCTGGAGGACAAAAGGGTCTCCTGTGAGGAACGGAGGGTCCGGGGCGGGGAGGTATGTGGAGATTAAAGAGGAAATGTATGGAGGCGATAGCTTGTGTAGGGCTTTGTATGCAAGCGTGAGAAGTTTAAACTGGATCCTTTGGGCAACTGGTAACCAATAGAGGGATTGGCAGAGAGGGGCTGCCTCAGAGGATCTAGAAGAGAGGTGGATGAGACGGGCCGCAGAGTTTAGTAGGGATTGGAGAGGTGCCAGTCTGCTTTTTGGTAGACCGCAGATGTCCGAGGGCATCACAAAACTATGCAACGTGAAAACTAGAGAGAGAACATGGAGAGCTCAATATAGTAGTGCAGTATGTACTGGACTGATGTGGGTAATGAGAGGCAAGCATGTAAAGTCATACTCACAAACATGGGTTACCACTAAGGCAATTGTAGATGCGAGGGGGGGGGGGGATTAGACCTGTCCCCACTCAGGATTTAGAAGTTGCTCGCTGTAGATCTGGAAACAAGGGGTTAACACCGTTCCGCCATGGGTGGAATTGAACAATGTGGAAATGAACAGAGGCGCCAAAAGGATAAAAGTAGCTAAAACTTATTAAAAAAATGGGGGAGGCAGTGGTGGACTTACCTCCTCCAAGCAGAGTCGCTAGGCTGGGTCACAGGCACTTGTTGCTGTATGCTCCATCTCCTATTGCCTGATGAAGTCTGGCCAAACCTGCGAAACGAGTTGCTTTGACCCTCTGGAGTGTGTAAATAAATACATTTGCTTGGGGCATGGTGGGCCCATGAATTGTAGTTATGCCACTACGCTAACATCAAAAAAGGCCATGGGATGCTGGTTTCCATTCTTGCCTACAGTTTTGATAACAAAAGTGGGTCCGTTGAGTATCAGCAATTTTGGCACAGGATGAAGCCAAAAAAGGTCTCACTCTGCTCCTGCGCAATTTCCCAGCCTGCGCGAGTTGTAGGAACTTGGGAGGACATGAAATTCAGGCACTGGCTTTTGCCGGCGACCGAATTACCTTTGTGTGGCACCTGGCTGAAACTCTGGGCAACCAAATTATCCACGCAGCACTGACTCCAAAACGATCGGTGCAGTTCTGTGCCAAGATCAGCTGCCTCAAATAAAAGTATGAGTGCCAAACCCACTACCTCTTATATTGATATTATCTTCAGCAAAGGAGAGAGGCGGGCTTATGGAGGGGAGGGTGGTGGGGCCTTGATCATGAAAACCCTCAATTGTTTAAACTAGAGGTACCTGCCAGGGTTCAGTAGATTAAATAGGGGAGGGAGGGGTCACAGTTGTAAAGGGTAAAGTAGCAACCTATAGAGGTCCTCAACTACAGATGTCACATGACCCATCCACCTGACTCTGAATGGACAGACTAGATCCTCTGAGCACTTGGCCACACCTACTACCCATAGAGAAGAATGGGAAGGAGTTTAAGTGACAGTAGCATGGTTCTTATAGGAAGTAACTTAACTCTCCTATTCTGACCAGTGGTGGGTGGGCACAGTGTGACTGATGCTGCGTAGGGGGGGGGGGGGGGGGATCAGCACTGGGGCTTCAGGGCTGAAGCAAGAGGACTGTGGGAGGGGTGTGACCAACCTTTTGATCAGACCACCTCCCACTGTTTCCATTTAAATGAAGGTATCGCCCATGGATGGCATTAGGGCAGCATTATTCCATTGTGGTGGCTTGGATGACCAAAACTGTCATTGGAGGTCACATTACTCCCGAAGGAGAAGATCCTCTACGTAATACACCCCCCCCCCCCCCCCACACACACACACACACACAAACACACATACATCAACCCATACCATTACTTCTCCCTCACATACCACTACTCCACCTCCACATGCCATTACTGCACCCCCTACATTCCAATACGCCACTCACAAATTCCATTACTCCATCTCCACATGCTAGTACTCTACCCCCACATACCAATACTACTCCCTCACATACTACTACTCCACCCCTACTGTACTGCTACTCCTCCCCCACATACAACTATCCCTCTATCACATACCACTGCTCCAATACCACTACGCTGCCCACATTACTACTGCTCTATCCCCACATACCACTGCTCCTCCCTCACATACCACTACTTCACCCACACATACCACTGCTCCAATACCACTACGCTGCCCACACTACTACTCTATCCCCCCATACCACTGCTCCTCCCTCACATACCACTACTTCACCCACACATACCACTGCTCCAATACCACTACGCTGCCCACACTACTACTCTATCCCCCCATACCACTGCTCCTCCCTCACATACCACTACTTCACCCACACATACCACTGCTCCAATACCACTACGCTGCCCACACTACTACTCTATCCCCCCATACCACTGCTCCTCCCTAACATACCACTACTTCACCCACACATACCACTGCTCCATCCTCCAAATACCAATACTCCACCCCACTGTGCTGCTACTCTTCCCCCACATACAACTATCCCTCTATCACATACCACTTCTTCAACCACACATACCACTACTCCATCCACCACATACCACTACTCCATCCACCACATACCACTACTCCATGCCGTACATAACACTACTCCACCCCCAACATACCACTACTCCACCCCCTCCCTACATACTAATACTCCTCCCTCACATACCATTACTTCACCCCCAAATACCTCTACTCCACCCCTACATACTACTACTCTACCCTTACATATCAATACTCCTCCCTCACACACTACTACTCCTCCCTTACTGTACTCCTACTACTCCTACTCCTCTCCCACATACCACTATTCTTCCCAGTGTATCGCTACACCTCCCTAACACCACTTCTCCTTTACTACTTACCTCATCCTCTCCTTCGTTTACCACTATCCAGTGGTGCTCAGCAAGATTTCAGATATCCGAACTACCCAGGTAATCTGAACTTTTCCACTATCCGAACCTTGAATAGCAATTCGGATATTTTTTAAAATTTGAATAGACTATCTGAGCAAACTCGGATTTCCCATCTGAAATCCGAAATCCGGGCAGATAGTTAGTTCAGATATCCGAGTAGAAGCCAAAATCACCTTCAATGGCAAAAATCCCTTTCGAAAGGGAGAGAGAGAGAGCGAGAGAGAGACCTCCGAAAGGGGTTTTTGCCATTTGAAGAGACTTTTGGAAACATTTTAAGCCATTTTCAGGTCACTTCCGGTTTTCTATCCGGATATCCGAATCCGTCCGGATATTGGGTTCGGATATCCGAGTTTACTCGGATACCAAAATGTTCGGATTCGGTTATCCGATTCAGAACCGGATATCTGGGTATCCAGATCCGAATCAATTCGGATTTTAAAAAGGGGTATCCGAGCACCCCTGCCACTATCACTACCCCCCCACCCGTAGCACCACTCCTCCTCATGTACTCAACTCTACTATTCACTCTACTACTCTCTCCTTTATTAAGGAAAGCGTGTGCCCTAATTTATTTTGGTTGACAGGGCAGATTCTGTACGGTTTGAGTCTTTTGCAGTGGCACCTGGGAACGCTCCATTAGATGTAAAGGAAAAGAAAGCCAACGCCCCCAAAAATGACACTTTATGGTGAATTTAGGCCACAGATTTGCAAAAATGTCCCCTTATGCAAATTATTAGAAATTTGCTGCAAAATTTGTTTTGATGTTTGTACCTTTTTTACTCCCTCATAATTATCCTTTCGGAAAGTTGGTAGGTGTGTACCCTGAGCGCTTGTTAACAGCTCATTAGCTCTGTGAGTCTGAGGAGCACGTTCAGAGCTCAGACCCGATTGTCCTCTTCAATACGACTCTTTTGTGGTCCCTCGTGACATTGTAGCCCCTTTGTAAAGGTTGGTTCTAATAAAGCTCGTTTCATGTGAGGGCGTCAGGCGAGGGATTAGGACACGCCCCCTCTTTTGTGGAAGCTTAACCTGGCTTGTCAGAGGACACAGATGACTTTCCTCCATGTTGCACTGGAAACACAAACATCGCCATTGATAGAGTCCCATGAATAAGAATACCTGGCACTACAGCTACCCAACACCTCCTACCAGTGTGTCTCGCGCTCTCCACCATTCACCGAGCTGCCATACAATCAACAGCTACTTGACGATGAAAGGGAGAAACACAACAGAGAGCTCAGCACCATTCTATAAACACAAGGGGCAGCTCCAAACATCTCCTTTAGACCCTATTCAGGGAGCCATCAAGTCATCCTTCCCCAAAGCCTACTCATTCAGGTCAATAGAACTGTGAGGATTCTATGACATTGAGAAGTAGCACTTTGGTACCTTCAGTTAGACGACAACAGGCCTCTGGCAAGACTATGAATATGGAAAAGTTCAGAAGATCCACCAGAGGTATTTCCCCTGCAAGTACAGAATGCAATAAAAGAATAATTCCTCCAGAATTTGTGGTTTTCCCTAAATCCACTCAACTCCCCTCTCAACCTTTCGCACCCACAACTTAATAAACTAGAGATAAAAAACAAGGAACATCAAGAGCCCCCATAGTGTAATATGTACTGGTAAATGGTTACTAGATAGAGTAAATATTAATACTCACAAACCAGGGTTACCATTAGGCAACCACTGTAAAGGCAGGTGGGGAGATTTTCCTGACCCCACTCAGGAATAAGAAGTCGCTCTCTGTAGATGAGAAAAAGGGGGTTCAACCCTCCACCCAGGGTGGACTCAATATTATGCAGGAGAACAGAGGCGCCAAAAGGATAAAAGGAAGCTAAATGAGCGTAAAAACCAAATTCTTGGTAAATAGAGGAGGTAGGGGTGGACTTACCTCCTCCAAGTAGACACACAACGACTGTAGTAAACACAGTCAATATATTTTATTTATGAACTCCAAATATGCAGCGCGTTTCGCAGGTTTGATCCCGCTTCATCAGGCAATAACAACGGAGCAATAGCATATGTGGTCAGTAGAAGAGCCAGGCACCTCTGGCTCTTCTACTGACCACATATGCTATTGCTCCGTTGTTATTGCCTGGCTCTTCTACTGACCACATATGCTATTGCTCCGTTGTTATTGCCTGGCTCTTCTACTGACCACATATGCTATTGCTCCGTTGTTATTGCCTGATGAAGCGGGATCAAACCTGTGAAACGCGTTGCATATTTGGGGTTCATAAGTAAAATATATTGACTGTCTTTACTACAGTCGTTGTGTGTCTACTTGGAGGAGGCAAGTCCACCACTACCTCCTCTATTTACCAAGAATTTGGTTTTTAAGCTCATTTAGCTTCCTTTTATCCTTTTGGCGCCTCTGTTCTCCTGCTTAATAAACTAGAGGACTCTCTCCTTACTAAGTACTAAGTTCAATACTGCAAAATACTGCAATAGTATTTGTATTAATGAGAACTTCACAAGTCTGGTCATGGATAACCAAACCCCCCCCCCCCCCCCCAAAAAAAAAAAAAACATGTGGCATCCATTCTTTCATCATAGCAAGGGTTCCCATATGGTCCATCCCTCTCAATAGTTACAGAGCTCCATCACCCATCATTCACGGCATAAGGAGATTTAACCCACCCAACCCCATATCTCTAAGTTAGATCCATAAATATTTGGACAGAGAAAACTTTTTTCTAATTTTGGTTCTGTACATTGCCACAATGAATTGCGTTTTTTGCAGCTTAAAGAGAATCTGTATTGTTAAAATCGCACAACAGTTAACATACCAGTGCGTTAGGGGACATCTCCTATTACCCTCTGTCACAATTTCGCTGCTCCCCGCCGCATGAAAAGTGGTTAAAAACAGTTTTTAAAAGTTTGTTTGTAAACAAACAAAATGGCCACCAAAACAGGAAGTAGGTTGATGTACAGTATGTCCACACATAGAAAATACATCCATACACAAGCAGGCTGTATACAGCCTTCCTTTTTAATCTCAAGAGATCATTTGTGTGTTTCTTTCCCCCTGCAGCTATCTTCCACTGAAGTGTCAGGCTGTTTCTTCCTGCAGGGTGCAGACAGCTCTGCCTGTATGTAATTCTTCAGTATGTGAAAGCCCAGCCAGCTCAGAGGAGGATTTATCCAGCTTGTAAAAGATAATAGAGCAGAGAGAAGCTGCACTAATCTAAATAACACACAGGCAGTGTGCAGAGAGGGGCCTGGAAGGGGGTGATGCATCACAGAGCCACAACACTGAAGAACTTGGCAGCCTTCCAGACACAGGCTGACAAGTCTGACAAGAGAGAGATAAGTTGATTTATTACAGAGATGGTGATAGTAGAACGTGCTGCAGTAAGCCAGAGCACATTAGAATAGATTTTGGAACTTGTAGGATGGAAGAAAACCGGATGAAATTTTTGTTACGGAGTCTCTTTAAGGATGGCTTCGTTCACCTGCATAGATAGCTCCTTTGACTGCATTTTGTCTGTTCACAGCAAAATCTTCCACATGCAAGCACCACACCTCAAATCAACTCCAGACCTTGTATCTGCTTAATTGATAATGACCCAAACGGCGGACTTGCCTACACCTGCCCATGAAATAGACTTTGAGTCCAATTACTTTTGAGCCCCTGAAATGAAGGGATTGTGTTAAAAAATGCTTTAGTTGCCTCAAATTTTTATCCAATCGTTTAGTTCACCTTACTTAATTAAAGATGAAAGTCTGCTCTTCAACTGCATCTGATTTGTTTCATTTAAAATTCATTGTGGTAATGTACAGAACCAAATTTAGAAAAAAGTTGTCTCTGTTCAAATATTTATTGACCTAATTGTATATAAATACTTTATTTGAAGACCATGGATTTATTGCATATTGGTACCTAGTGGACCTCATTAGCTCTCTAAAGGGTTTCCAGTATTGCTTGACCCATTTTTTATTTGGGTATTATGTTCATTTTATGTTTGTTCTTACTTTTTGTTGAAGTATTCTCCTTTGGATGACCAGTAGTGCCCTGCACTTTCCTATCTTTGACACAAAGTCATACTGCTTGTATTACATATGTTTGTATTATTAATACTGTTCTATTTTTTTACACTCCTTATGTGCACCGATGTTGACTTTGATTATGACAAAGGAGTCCCCTATGCCTAGGGTCCCTCCTTATTGTTCTGTAAACTACACTTTTGCTATAATAAATGTATGCTGATAGTAAAGCAACAAAGCCAGCCAAACACGGGTTATTATTGTAAGCAGTCCACCCTTGCTGATCCAAAGATAATTGGGTGATGATCGATATTCTACCGCACTGCCAACTCGATCTCGGTTAGATCATCTCAGCAGAAATATATAGATAGTCATTTGAACCACTATTGTTCCACTACAATACAACAGTATGTGGTTATCAACCTCCCATCCAACCTGTCCACTTGATTTTCTACTGGTCAGAATGGATTGGGCATGTTGGAAGTAAGCGTTCTGATCTAATGTGGTTGACAGGGACTCGATAAGGCTTGATGCAGAAAAGTTCCAGCGTTCAGTCAGGGCTGGATTTCTGGAGAGGCCACCATGGCCCGGGCCTTGGGCGGCAGTTGGCCGAGGGGCAGCCAGACATGGAAGAGGGATTGCTGCATATGGAAGAAGAGGCTGCAAATAAGGAGCAACACAAGGAAATAGGGACCTGCTGCCCAAGAGACCCGTATAGAACTGAAGGAGGCTGCTGTACATTAATGTTAGACATGGAGGAGGGTGCTGCACAAGGAATAGGAGGTGGGTGCTGCACATGGAAGGGAAGCTAAAGAAAGTTAACCTGGGGTGGAAAAAGTCTAAATGAGTTCAGGGCTGGTTCTAGACTTTTTGGCACCTAAGGTGACAGCCATGTTGTCAGAGATGTGTAAGCAGGGGAGGGGACAGCCATGGTGTCAGAGAGGTGTAAGCAGGGGAGGGGACAGCTGCAGTGTCAGAGAGGTGTAAGCTGGGGAGGGGACAGCTGCAGTGTCAGAGAGGTGTAAGCAGGGGAGGGAACAGCTGCAGTGTCAGAGAGGTGTAAGCAGGGGAGGGGACAGCTGCAGTGTCAGAGAGGTGTAAGCAGGAGAGGTGAAAGCTGCAGTGTCAGAGAGGTGTAAGCAGGGGAGGGGACAGCACAGCAGCAGTGTCAGAGAGGTTTAAGCAGGGGAGGGGACAGCTGCAGTGTCAGAGAGATGTAAGCAGGGGAGGGGACAACTGCAGTGTCAGAGAGGAGTAAGCAGGGAAGGAGACAGCTGCAGCATCAGAGAGGTGTAAGCAGGGGAGGGGACAGCTGCAGTGTCAGAGAGGTGTAAGCAGGGGAGGGGACAGCTGCAGTGTCAGAGAGGTGTAAGCAGGGGAGGGAACAGCTGCAGTGGCAGAGAGGAGTAAGCAGGGGAAGGGAAAACGGCAGTGTCAGAGAGGTGTAAGCAGGGGAGGGGACAGCCAGGGTGTCAGAGAGGTGTAAGCCATGGAGGGGTAAATGATTACCACTATTCAAAGCACATATAGAGGTGATCAATGAAGAGCTAATAGGCTAGGAGCACCACTTCAGTTGCAAACTCTGCATCCCCTATTGCTATGACACGGCCAAAACCAAACCAAATGGCTTCCCACTAAATTGGCCTTAGATTGTAGGAATAGTTAGAAAATGTCCTATTTCTGAATTTCCTATGTCTGAATTCAGTAAAAATTAAAGTTTAGGCAAATCGCAGAATGTGGCCTTTTTACGCGGAAAGTTGATTACCGCTGTAATTTTGGACTAATCAGAAGCCTTTGGGAGTATTAGATCAATCAGAGAATGCAGAAGTTTACCAACTTTGCAGTTGCTAATCGGAAATGCGATTTACACTTAAAGCATAGATTCAAATTAAACACATTATTTCACTTACCTGGGACTTCTGCAAGCCCCCAGCAGCCGTCCTGTCCCGAGCCGAGTCTCCACGAGTCTCCGTTCCCCCGCCGCCGCTCCGTTCTGTACCTTGACTTGTAAGTTGAGGCCAGCACAGCCCTGCCAAGTATATCCTTTCTTCGCGTTCCCCTTTGCAATAGCGGAGAACGCGAAGAAAGGATACGCGTGGCCAGAGCCGCGCAGGCACAGTGGCCCGGAAGCGAAACCGAAAGTAGCTGGCGACAGGAGAATGGAGGCTCGTCGGGGAGCGGCGCGGGACAGGACAGCTGCTGGGGGCTTGGGGAAGCCCCAGGTAAGTGAAACAATGTGCTTAATTTGAATCTACAGTTCCGCTTTAATAGCGTATGTCCGCAAAGAAATCGGATTCCGCATTTTTTTAAAATAATTTTTACAAGTAATTAATTTTGCTGACAAAAAAATAAAATAAATCTGCAGAAATCTGTGAAAATTGGAAAATCAGATGTAGGCAGGAATCTGCGCAATCGGAATGACACTTATCAGAAAGCAGAAATGTTGTCAGAATAGAAAAATGGTATTAGTTAAAAGGAAATAACTATGGCAGCCTCCATATCCCTCTCACTTCAGGTGTGTCTTCCAAACCTTTTGAAATTAAAGGACAACTGAAGTGAGAAGAATATGGAGGCTGCCATATTTATTTCCTGGAGTCTGAAGCGATTTTTAAAGTAACAAACAGATACTTACCTAAGGAGAGGGAGGGCTCTGGGTCCTATAGAGCCTTCTTGTTCTCCTGCCAGTCCCCACGTTCCCCTGCAGGCTCCCCCGTTTGCAGTTCAGCGTTGTGTAGGCTTCGGCAGAAGACGGGCCGCTCCATACTGCCCACGTGCGAACTCCCACTCTCGGGCACTGGCGCATGCGCAGTACAGAGCTGCCGGTTTTCAGAAGCCCGAGTGCTTCCGAAGACTGCCGAAGTCTGCCGCGACATGAGATTCAAATGGAGGAGCCTGCAGGGGAACGTGGGGACTGGCAGGAGAACAGGGAGGCTCTATAGGACCCAGAGCCTTCCCTCTCCTTAGGTGAGTATCTGTTTTTTATTCTAAAAATAGCTTCAGACTTGCTTTAACCCCCTTGGCGGTATGATTATTTCCGGATTTAAGGGTCTAAAAGTGATACAATTTTTTGCACCCTTTCAGACCCTAAAACCTAGAAAGAATCATGCTGCCAGGGAGATCTGCACAGCCCCAGCAATCACTCACCTCCCTGGCTCCAGCGCTGCAGTTATGCCTCCATCCTCCGGGTGGCGCTGCAACTCTAAAGTGATATTGCCGGCTGTCGTCATGACGTCAGCCGCCAATCTCACCAGCAGGAAGCAGAGTCTTGGAGGAGAGAAAGAAGTATGGCGTCCGACGTCGGGATCCCCGGGAGGTATGTTGAAATGCCCGCTGTGCGCATTGCTCTGCATACAGCCTCCGGCGGCTACCCCGAGCAGAGGTCGGGATTACCGCTCTGAGCTGTGGTTTTCTACCCCGACCCTAGCTCGGGGTTACCGCCAAGGAGCTTAACAATACCAGTTGCCTGGCAGCCCTGCTGGTCTCTTTGGCTGCAGAAGTGTCTGAATCACACCAGAAATAAGCATGCAGCTAATCTTGTCAGATCTGACAATAATGTCAGAAACACCTGATCTGCTGGATGCTTGTTCACTGGCTATGGCTAAAAGTGTTAGAGGCAGAGGATCAGCAGGATAGCCAGGCAACTGGTATTGCTTAAAGGGAATGTCCGAGTAAATAAAAAAAATACTTACCCGGGGCTTCCTCCAGCCCCCTGCAGCCGACATGTCCCACACCGCAGCTTCGCTCTCAGCCACTGGCTCCCGGTGCCCTCCGCTGCAGAGGCCGACCTCTACTGCGCCTGCACGAGCGCTGCACTTCGGACGACGTGGACTTGACTGACATCGACGCAGACGCAGTAGAGGACAACCACGAGGCGGGGACCTCGGGCCGGCGGCTGAGAGCGAAGTTGCGGCGTGCGACATGTCAGCTGCAAGAGGCTGGAGGAAGGCCCGGGCAAGTAGATTTTTTTTTTTTTTTTAATTTACTCGGACATTACCTTTAAAAGGAAATAAATATGGCAGCCTTCATATCCCTCTCATTACAGTTGTCCTTTAAAGTGTAACTGTCGGGCATAAAATCAAAAATCAATTCTTTATTTTTATCTGGTAAACAAGTAATACGGATGCTAACCAGGCAATCCAAAAGTTAAAATCTCTATTACTTTTCTTGTTTATAAATGATCATTCCCCAGTTTACCGGACTCTTATTTGGTACATTGCGGCACAAAGGAAGTTGCAGGGCATGCTGGGTTGTCTTTTTTTGCTTCTTTATTTCCCCTCAGACTTAACTAATGCACAGAAGCAAAAAAAGGACAACCCAGCATGCCCTGCAACTTCCTTTGTGCGGCAACGTACCAAATGAGAGTCAGGTAAACTGGGGAATGATCATTTATAAACAAGAAAAGTAATAGAGATTATAACTTTTGGATTGCCTGGTTAGCATCCTTATTACTTGTTTACCAGATAAAAATATAGAATTGATTTTTGATTTTATGCCCGACAGTTACTCTTTAAAGTGAAGTGTGTCACTGTCACATGTGTCACTCACATGCTTCCAACACCATCTGCTCCTTCTGACACATTTCATTCATAGCTGGCTCTTATACATAAAGCAGGAGAGGTCATATGGTCCAGGCAGTTAAACCTTAACTGCTTTTACCGTAAGGAACCCTTCCTTTAGTGGTAGTACATTTTAGTAAATTATATTGACAGCCCATAATAATTACCTTTTTTGTGTTTTTAAACCTTTTAAATACAAGTTGAGCTTAGCTATGCTCTCACATTGACCCTCGTTTACTTACGCCAGAGATCTGCTGTTTGGATATCATGAGCGAAAAACCTCAAACTGCAGCTGTGGGTGGGTCATATCAGAACATAGGGGATGGTTCCTGAGAATTCAGTAAATTGTGTGTGGCTGCTGTTTCCTCCCACAGGTCCTTTGGATTCCGTTCCTGACCAAGCGGTGGCGCTGTTTCATCAGTCTGGGTAGAAAGAACTTCACGCCCTTTTTAGGCCAAGACTCCATTCTGGTTGGTCAGAACCAGTGACCAATCAGTGCTAGGGTTCCCTGTTATATACCCAATACAAATGGCAGAGACAGAGATCGTCAAGTTGTCTTGTGAAAGGGGTGGAGGTGGGGAAGGGGGTATAAACTGTAAGGGCTCGTTTCCACTAGAGCGAATCTGCATGCGTTTCCTGCATGCAGATTCTCTCAACTAATACAAGTGGATGGCGCCGTTTCCACTTGTCCGGAATTCTGTGCGGCTCTCTATGCAGAAAAAATCTGCACAGCAGAGCCGTCAGAATTCGCACGCCACACACCCGCACGCGAATCGTCGGTCATGCAACTAAATAGGAAAACCGCAAGCACTTGTGAGTCTTGCGGTTTTCCCGGCATTTCCGCGTGCGATTCCGTTTAAAACCCATGTCAATGCTTACCGGCATTGACATGGTTAAAATCGCGTCATTAAAATCGCGAACGGCTCCGCGTGAAAATCCGCATGGAAACGTCAATGAATCCGCAACCGTATGCGGATTCGTTGACGCTTTTTCCGCGGGCAAATCGCAACGTAACGTACCCTAAGAACCTATGGAAACATACCTCCCAACTTTCTGAGATACGAAAGGACACATAAGCCACGCCCCTGTCACACCCCAGATCACGCCCACATCACACCCCTAGTCACGCACACCATAAAGATTTCCTAAGAAAAATATGCTGTTTTATAATAGAAACTACACTGGTCCTTTCTATCCTAGTTAACATTTGAAAATAAGAAATATATAAGTAAAGGATGGGAATAAAGTTTTGAGTCAATTAAAAAAAATTGTAATCGATCCGAATGAGATAAAATGCCCTAGTCGACCCATTTATGGGAATAATCAATGATTACCTTTTGATTGCTTTTCTGTTTAATTAAAAACTTGTATTGTTAATGGGCACCGTAAAGGATAACTTAGCCCTTAAAAGGACCACTGTCGCAAATATCTTAAAATTTAAAATATATGTAAACTTATGCATATAAGAAGTACGTTTCTTCCAGAGTAAAATGAGACATAAATTCCCTTTCTCCTATGTTGCTGTCACTTACAGTAAGTAGTTGAAATCTGACAGAGCTGACAGGTTTTGGACTAGGCCATCTCCTCATGGGGGAGTTCTTAGGGTTTTCTTTGTTTTCAAAAGCAATTAGTGAATATGGCAGTTGCTCCATCCAACCGCCAAAAAAAGTGTACAGCGAGCAGGAAGGCTGGCCAGCATCTTTGTATAAATCTTTTTCAGGGAATGTCTGTATAAAGAATATAGGACATGCTGGGAATCCCCTTTGGAGAGATGGACTAGCCCAAAACCTGTCGGTAATGTCAGATTTCTACAACTCACTGGAAGGGACAGCAACATAGGAGAAAAGTCATTTATGGCTCATTTTACTGTGGAAGAAGCGTACTTCTTATTTGTATGTGTTTACATATACTTTAAATTTTAAGATTTTCTCAACAGTGGTCCTTTAATTTTGTAATTGTTGCCTTGTAAGAGGGGGGAGGTGCGCATAGGCTTACCTGCTGTGTTCCGGTGTCAGTCTTTGTTCATCTGTAAAAGGTCCCGTTCCAAATAAGTGTTCGGCACGGCCGCAGTATGTCCGCAGGAGTACACACGCCCTCCCGCGGGAAAGACGTAGCCAGCGTGCGTGCCCGCTGACCCGGACATACTGTGCACGCTAGCGCAATGTCTTCCCACTGGAGGGCGCGTGTACTCCAGCGGACATACTGCGGCTGCGCTGACCCCACCGACCACTTTGTATGAAGAATAACGGAGACAGACGCCGTGCCACGGGAAGTGCGGTTAGGAGTCCTCATCTTATTAGCTTTTCATTGGTGCTATGCTGGTGATGGTCACTTCTATAAGTGCATTGCCTAGTGGTAATCCTTAAAGGAGTACTGTAGGGGGTAGGCGGAAAAAGGGTTGAACTTACCTGGGGCTTCTAATGGTCCCCTGCAGACGTCCTGTGCCCGCGCAGCCACTCACCAATGCTCCGGCCCCACCTCCGGTTCACTTCTGGAATTTCAGACTTTAAAATCGTAAAATCACTGCACCTGTGCAGCTATGTCCTTGCTCCCACTGGTGTCGCCGGGAGTGTTTGGCGCAGGCCCAGTACGGTCTGCGTCTGCGCAGTACGCTCCCTGTGACGTCAGCTATAGCGAGGACATGGCCGTACAGGTGCAGTGGTTTTCCTACTTTAAAGTCACAAATTCCTTACTCTGATTACACCTCTCTGACACTGAAACGGTCCTTGTTACATTTTGGAGCTTCATATCAATAGAGTGCTTGGGGCCCCATGTAAAGCACCTCAGCTACACCTCTGGCTTTGATGCATCTAGCCACTGCCATGATACACCCAGCCACTGTTATAATGCCCACTGCCCAGTAGACACTGCCATGATACACCCAGCCACTGTTATAGTGCCCAGAAGACGCTGCATGATACACACAGCCACTGCTATGATACACAGAGACTTCAAGACTGACATAGGAAACTGCAGGACTGACAGCTCCGCTTGCCAAGCCCCTTTATTACAGCAATCGACCCCGCCCCCTACACCAGAGCATTAACAAGAGAAAAGAAAAGAAAAAGTCTAACTGAATGGCAAATGCAAATAAGAAATGAATTCATAAATAAACTATTAACTAGTAATTTAATTTGCAATAAAACTAAAAGATTTCACTTTAAGAGAACACAATGAAGAACATATTCTGTAATACATAATCTATCTATCCATGCATCCATCTAATGATGGACATGATACTGAGTGAGGTAGTAAGATGGATAGATAGATAGATAGATAGATAGATAGATAGATAGATAGATAGATAGATAGATAGATAGATAGTAGATAGATAGATAGATAGATAGATAGATAGATAGATAGATAGATAGATAGATAGATATTGGATGATAGATAGATAGATAGATAGATAGGTAAATAGATAGATATTGGATGATAGATAGATAGATAGATAGATAGATAGATAGATAGATAGTAGATAGATAGATAGATAGATAGATAGATAGATAGTAGATAGATAGATAGATAGATAGATAGATAGATAGATAGATATTGGATGATAGATAGATAGATAGATAGATAGATAGATAGATAGATAGATAGATAGATAGATAGATAGATAGATAGATAGGTAAATAGATAGATATTGGATGATAGATAGATAGATAGATAGATAGTAGATAGATAGATAGATAGATAGTAGATAGATAGATAGATAGATAGATAGTAGATAGATAGATAGATAGATAGATAGATAGATAGATAGATAGATAGATAGATAGTAGATGATGAAGAAGAAGCAGATGTATATAAATAATTATAGTCCATATAGCTATTTAATATTTATCAATAAAGTAAAGACAGAGAGGCAGCTATATATGGCATGTCACATACTTGCCCATATCTATCTATCTATCTATCTATCTACGTATCTATCTATCCATTTTCCATCTATCTAATCTGTTAATTGATATGATAGTGAGGTAGACAGAATGATAGATAGACAGATAGATAAAAAGATAGATAGATAGATAGATAGATAGATAGATAGATGATAGATAGATAGATAGATAGATAGATAAATAGATGATAGATAGATAGATAGATAGATAGATAGATAAGAATAGGCAGATATGCAAAATAGATATCCATATAGATATCTAATATTTATCAATAAAGACAGATATATATATATATACAGCAGCATGTCACATTCTTGCCCATATCTATCTATCTATCTATCTATCTATCTATCTATCTATCTATCTATCTATCTGTCTGTCTATCTGATAGGAGGTATCTATCATCTATCTATCTATCTATCTATCTATCTATCTATCTATCCATCCATCATCCATCTATCTATTCATTATCCTAGTATCTAATCTGTTGATTGATAATATAGTGAGGTAGACAGAATGATAGATAGATAGATAGATAGATAGATAGATAGATAGATAGGAGGTATCTATCTATCTATCTATCTATCTATCTATCCATCCATCCATCCATCCATCCATCCATCGAACTATCTATCTATCTATCTATCTATCTATCTATCTATCTATCTATCTATCTATTCTGTTTCTAGATATGATAGCGAGGTAGACAGAATGGCAGACAGACAGACAGACAGGGAGAGAGAGAGAGAGATAGGAAGAATAAGCAGATATACATAATCGATATCCATATAGCTATTTAATATTTATCAATAAAGACAGAGAGGCATCTTGTCACATACTTGCCCATATCTATCTATCTATCTATCTATCTATCTATCTATCTATCTATCTATCTATCTATCTATCTATCTATCCATCTATCTATATCTATCCATCTTTTGCTCCCCCCAGAGACCCCCGCAGAATGAGTGGCAGGCTGTGGCCGGCCGGCAGAGGGACCCCGGCAGGTTGTATATTCCCCCCCCCCCCCCCCCCCCCCCGAACCCGGCAGGGGTCCCCTCTCCTATTTAGACTCGCATCCCTTTTAAAAAGCCATTTTCTCAGCCCTTGTGGGCCAACATGCCTTAATGAGCATTAAAGCACTGTGTAGTGGTGGCAATTAGCTGATTCCTGCCTGGGCTGTCCCGGCTGACAGAGCCCAGCACAGTGTCATCGCAATAATTCCCCGCTGGCAATCCCTGCTGATTGGGCTAACTTTTTGGTGTGTGTGTAATATTTGCCTCCTGTGTGCTCCTGAGCTCAGAGCAGTCAACACCCTCTTCAGCAAGAGAAGCCAGACTTCCCTACCTACCTGCCACTATCACTGCCAATATCTCTCCTGCTGCTGACACCACTCACTCACTGCTTCTTCTACTACTACTACTTTTTTTGCTGTCGTTTTTGTAATTTTTCTTTAATCATATCATACATTTTTTTAAACTTTTTTTTTCAACTTGGAGGAATTCGAAAAAAAGAACTATTTCCCCCCTTCTGATCATTTGCTGTCTTCTTCTGACAACTGCTGGACGATGTTTTGCTTTGGATATTTGCTTTTTCTAGGTGGGCTGAGTCGAGTTATATCAACTTACCCGATCTGGTGGTGAGTGTGATTTAATGTTTTTGTAAATGTTTTTGTTTTGTTTATGCTGTTTTATGTGTTTGTTTTGTTTGTTATGATATCGGATTGCGGTTTTGTATTTTTTTCAGTAGTGAGGTTTTGTCAGAAGCTTTGAGTAAACAGTGTGCAGAGTGTGTACACAGTGCTGAGCCGTGTGTCAGTGTGCAGCCTCTGTCAGTGCGCCTGGACTGCAGCACTGGGGGTATCATGTTGCTCACGGGGGTCCTTTGATCCGAGGCTGCAACAATTGCTGCTGATTGTATTAAGGAGATAATGATAGAAGGTAATTTTTTTGTTGTTGTTGAGCGTTGTTTCACTTCAAGGCTTCTTTTTAGGCAGTCAGGTGGGGAACACGAGGCAGAAAAGTTCACAAAAGTATTTTTTTTTCCTTTTTGCTTTAAGGGATACACATGAAAGGCAAGTAAGACGAGACTGGGCGACCTGCGCTGGTTGTACTGTATGCAGGACTGTGCATGCAATGTAAGGACTGAGGCATGTGCAATGTACTGTATGGGGACAACAATAGCTCAGCCCCCACCACCAACACGCAGCTTGGCCACTGCTACAGACCCCCAGCCCAGGGTGTAGAAATTCAATGCACACTTTCTGTATATTTGCAGTTATTCTTTTTTTTTTTTTTTATTGCTACTTTAATTCCAGTATATACAACACTGTCCTTTTTTTTTGCCCCCTTGCTTTTGTGTAAAAAAATTATATATATATATATATATATATATATATATATATATATATATATATATATATATATATATGTATATTCCAGGGAAGGGAAAGCCATTTTATAGTAATTTATTTTAATTCATTTTTTAGGTAGCCTGTATTTTTAATAAATTCTGTATTTCTTCCTACTGCAAGAGCTAAGAATGCTTATTTTCTGCTCAATTTTTTAGTTACAGCACTATCTAGCTTGCTGTAAGAAATATGCATACATATAATAGTTATATATACATACACATATAGTGCATACACGGTGTGTGTATGTAATATATATATTTATATATATATATATGTAGGAGTGTGTGTGTAATATACAGTATGTGTGTGTGTCAATTCTTTGGGGGAATTTTTGCAGTTTATTCTCATTCCTATGATTATTGTTCATACTATGAACAATTGCTTTAGTATTATATTCATAACTCAAATTTTGATGTTGACGTTATCTAACTCTCTATGAGTATAAAAAAAAAATGATTAAAGTATTGGCTGGCAAATATGCATCCAAAATATTTTGCTCAATAAGAATGTCTTCTTGCTACGCACCAACAGAAAATATAGATTGCTTGCTTTTAAATTGAAAAGAAAAAAAAATATATTGGTCTAAGATGACATGGTAAAAAGATGAACTTAATAGATGGTTATATTTTTTCTCTCTCCTGTTTTGTATGTATAGATTACAGTCACAGTTGGTGAACGCAGGCGTGCAATACACAAACAAACTATGCTGTTATTATCTTGCAGTTACACTATGAAGTGTGTGCATAATCCGAGCTTAGTTTGGTGGGATTTAGAAAATTAATGGTTGAGATAGGTGTTTAATTTTTTTTTTCCTCTCTGTACAAGAAAGTTTTACTAAAAACAAAGTCAGGTCACAATAAAAACAACAAAAATAAAAATGTCTTCAAGTGGTGTAAGAAAGGAAAAAAAATGAACAAACTGATATCCTAATATTGTATACAATAATTAAAAATATACCATGATCTGTAGTCTTTTGAGTTTAAAATTTGCATAGATTAAAGACTGTTTTATACTGCATGCTTTGTTATATCTTTCTTTATATTACAACTGATCTGTTGTTGGCACTTACGCAGGAAATCTCCAACAATAAAATAAGGATAATTGATCATGTGGGCAGTTAGAGATCACTTCAGGTATTTCTGATATTTTTCTGAAGTTACTGATCTGTCTTATAGTGCTGGCTTTTGTACATTATACTCCAGAGCTGTGGATGGTTAGAATTTTGCATACAGCATGTCTATAGAACCCTCCCAGCACAAACATAAAATATTTTGCTGATGAAACTACCTGTCATCCTTACATCACTCTTTTTACATCGCGAAAGGAACTTGTTTTCTTATCCCAGATGCTTCTTGCAATTTCATTTTGTGTTTCAGTTTTGTGGTGACAGTTTGAGTTCCATCCAGTTAAATTGATAGTACAGTATTCCTCTGTAAGCCATTTTGTTTTTAATTGTGTTTTTTTTTTTTTAATTTTTATTCTTATTTATCTTTTGCGATTTTATGTCCTTTGTGGATGACTTAAATGCTCACCCAAATGATAAAGAGGAACTTTGCAAGTGAATTTTGTAAGATGTCACTTTACTGCATTTTTATTATCGATTGAAATGTTGGTTATTGATGCGATTTTTGCGTTAGAGGGCAACCTGCCAGGAATGAATCAGTCTTTTGGGGAAGAGGGTTGTGCTGCTCGATACAAATGTTTATTAGATGTAAGTAATTGTACCCATTTCAGGAAACTGCTGCAGCCTGCAGGGGCAAGAAATTATTAAAATATTATTATTCTTAAATGATTTAGTGTTGTTATCTTTCTGTGACCCTGTACTGAGTTGCAACTTGATATTCTATTTATCAGGCATGTATGGTTTATGTTGACACTTACTGACAATGTTCTTAAGTAGACATGGGCCTCAGCGTTCATAGCACACCTTTTATAATCTTGTCTATCTGTATATTTTATAAATATTAATGTACATGTTCATTAGGTCACCTCTAAGTGAATGCCTTGTTGCAAAATTAGAGTTATGCAATCAGTCTAATCGATTTCAAACAGGTTCCATCACATTGCGTATTGTGCTTTCCTCGAATTTGATTGATATGTTTTAATTAATTTTGATGGCCAGATAAGGCAGAAAAGCAATTAGGAGCCCTAGGAAAACCTTGTTTAGATCAGTGGTTGATCGGTGGTTAGGCATAGAGCAGTGTAAGATTATGCACAATGATGGGTTTCAATGGATGTTCAAATTTGTACGCAAATTTTATTAAAATCTGAGTACTCTGGAAGGTACATAATAGCTCCTGGGAGATACAACCAAATGATTTAAGAGTATAGATCGATCAAATTGCTGAAGGATTGATAAGTGGATGACTCCCGAAAATTCGAACAATCATTTTTTTTTCTGGGCAAAAAAAACCAAAACAAAACCCCAAAACAATCTTGTGTCCAAATACTTGATAAAAGTAGCCATAGAAGTTTTTGAAAGTTGGCGCAACCATTGATACGTCATTTTCACGGAAGGGATTGTAGCAGATGCTGGCAACGCTGGACTGTTTTTGGAAGTTTGGCTGGGATCTTTGTTTTTGTTTAGGAGGTTTGGCACTTTAAATGAATACTGGCTTATAAGAACAGCGCATGCGCAAGCTACTCGTGGAGCAGATGTTAAGAATATGAACGTAGGTGAGAAAAAGCGTGAGAGGGGTGGAGATGGTGATTTTATTTGTTGACACCTGTCTGTGGAGAGTTGTGGAGAGAATCATGGAGGGTCTCTCAATGGGAGATGCTGTGTGAACACAAAGAGGGTCGTTTTTATGAAGGAGTTGTCCAACAAGCAGGAATGAGTTTATATGGGGTTGTTAAAAAGCATTTTCCACTGTACTTTGCTCATTACTAAATAACCCCTGGAGGGCCTCACAATCTAATACCCTTACCAATGTTTAGGGACAGTTTTGGAGGGAACCAAGTTACTATAGCTTTGAATCTTGGTTGGAAACTGGTCAACACAGAATAAACACAGTTTGTATGTCCTCCCCGTGTCTGTGTGGGTTTCCTCCAGGCACTCTGGTTTCCACCCACATCCCAATAAAATATAGATAAAAGTTAATTGGCTTCTCCTTGAAATTGGCCCATCTTGGAAAAGTCATAAAACAAGTGTCCTTCATACCAATAACAAGTGTAGCTATAAAAAACCTGATCTGATGGATGAAGGAAAGGAAAGTTAGTGGATGTGGCCCCCTCACCGCTAAGGGCCCCCCTGCAGTTGCAGCCTTGCAGGGCCTGCTCCCCTGTAGTTACACCCCAGCTTGGTACCCATTTCCCTGAAACCTTGATGTATATCCTCCGACGGATGGGAAAAGGTCCTACTTCCAAAAACAGAAGCCTTCACTACAGCCAGCTGTGTGACTAGTGTAGTGCTGCAGACGTCTGGAGTGCACACACTGTGCCCTGCCCTGTGGTCAGTGTCAGTATCAGGGAAGGCTTATTGGGCAGTGGCGCTCGGACAGGAGAACTTGGGTTGGCTGCAGTGATTTGGGGAGGTGGAGAGCAGAGATTTGGGACAAGGGCTGGGCAGAGGCGAGAGAGGCTCCAAGCTCAGGGCGCAGTGTAGGAGGGGGCGCAGGGATGGGGCCGAGGCAATAGAGGCTCCAGCCTCAGTGTGCAGTGTAGGGGGGTGCGCACAACACACTCAGCTATCATTCCCCTATTGTGTTTGAAGCAGAAAGAGATAAGAAAAGGGGATACATGGCAGTGACTGCAAGCCAGATAACTAGATATTAAGGTGTTGGGGAGGTTGTGGGCCCTGTGGCCCTCTTAGTGTAATAGCAATCAGTGTGTGACAGCTGAGGTGGGAGGGATGGAGGGGCACACTTTGGTGTCTCAGCCTTGGGTGCTGGAAGACTTTGTCCCAGCTCTCTTTGGGACTCAGAGCTGTCCCTGTATCAGGAGGTTTATTGGTCAGTTGGGTTGGCTGCAGTTATTCGGGGGGGGGGTATAGAGCAGAGATTTGGGACTCAGAGCTGTCCCTGTATCAGGAGGTTTATTGGTCAGTTGGGTTGGCTGCAGTTATTCGGGGGGGGGGGGGGGTATAGAGCAGAGATTTGGGACTCAGAGCTGTCCCTGTATCAGGAGGTTTATTGTGCAGTTGGGTTGGCTGTAGTGATTTAGGGAGGTAGAGAGCAAAGATTTGGGACTCAGAGCTGACTTAGTATCGGGAGGTTTATTGGGCAGTTGGGTTGGCTGCAGTGATTTGGGGAGGTGGAGAGCAGAGATTTGGGACTCAGTGCTGTCCCCAGTATCGGGAGTTTTATTGGGAAGTTGGGTTGGCTGCAGTGATTTGGGGTGGCGGTGAGCAGAGATTTGGGACTCAGTGCTGTCCCAGTATTGGGAGTTTTATTGGGCAGTTGGGTTGGCTGCAGTGATTTGGGGAGGCGGTGAGCAGAGATTTGGGACTCAGAGCTGTCCCAGTATGAGACAGGTGTGTAATGTCTCTCCCTGCCTGACTGCACACCTTGCCTGAGGAGCTGCTCACTGCAACGTGCTATTTACCGACAGCGAGCCCAGCTATTTGATCAGCTCTGGCAGTCTGTTTGTACAAAAGATATTCAGTGTAGCTCACATCCACATCTGTATAATTATAAACTCACCACAGAGATCAGCCCTTCAATGGAGCTTGACAAGGCAAGTACCTGCAGAGACAGAGAGGGAGAGCAGAGCGAGAGAGAGAGAGGTAGACAGAGAGAGCTCAGAGTCAGACAGACAGAGAGCAAGAGATAGAGAGAGATAGACTCAGAGACAGACAGAGGGAGGAAGAGAGGCAGAGAGAGAGGGAAAGAGACAGAGAGGAGAGGAGAGAGACAGGGAGAGACAGAGAGAGGAAGAGAGAGCTCAGAGACAGACAGAGAGCAAGAGACAGAGTTAGCAGAGAGACGGACAGAGAGCAAGAGACAGAGAGAGAGGTCAGAGACAGACAGAGAGTGAGAGACAGAGAGCTCAGAGACAGACAGGGAGCAAGGCAGAGATCAGGGTAGGAAATAGGCCAAGATCAGGGAAGGAAAGAGGCTGAGATCGGGGAAGGAAAGAGGTGGAGATCAGGGAAGGAAAGAGGCAGAGATCAGGGAAGGAAAGAGGCAGAGATCAGGGAAAGAAAAAAGCAGAGATCAGGGAAGGAAAGAGGCAGAAATCAGGGAGGAAAGAGGTGGAGATCAGGGAAGGAAAGAGGCGGAGTTCAGGAAGAAAAGAGGCAGAGATCAGGGAAGGAAAAAGGTGGAGATCAGGGAAGAAAAGAGGCGGAGTTCAGGAAGAAAAGAGTCAGAGGACAGGGAAGGAAAGAGGCAGATAATTCAGGAAAGGAAAGTTCAGGGAAGGAAAGAGGCAGAGTTCAGGAAGGAAAGAGGCAGAGGTCAGGGAAGGAAAGAGGCAGAGATCAGGGAAGGAAAAAGGCGGAGTTCAGGGAAGGAAAGAGGCACAGATCAGGGAAGGAAAGAGGCAGGTATCAGGGAAGGAAAGAAGCAGAGATCAGGGAAGGAAAGAGGCAGGTATCAGGGAAGGAAAGAGGCAGGTATCAGGGAAGGAAAGAGGCAGAGATCAGGGAAGGAAAGAAGCAGAGATCAGGGAAGGAAAGAGGCAGAGATCAGGGAAGGAAAGAGGCAGAGGTCAGGGAAGGAAAGAAGCAGAGATCAGGCAAGGAAAGAAGCAGAGATCAGGGAAGGAAAGAGGCAGAGGTCAGGGAAGGAAAGAGGCAGAGGTCAGGGAAGGAAAGAGGCAGAGATCAGGGAAGGAAAGAGGCAGAAATCAGGGAAGGAAAGAGGCAGAGGTCAGGGAAGGAAAGAGGCAGAGGTCAGGGAAGGAAAGAAGCAGAGATCAGGGAAGGAAAGAGGCAGAAATCAGGGAAGGAAAGAGGCAGAGATCAGGGAAGGAAAGAGGCAGAGATCAGGGAAGGAAAGAGGCAGAGATCAGGAAGATAAGAGGCAGAGATCAGGGAAGGAAAGAGGCAGAGGTCAGGGAAGGAAAGAGGCAGAGGTCAGGGAAGGAAAGAGGCAGAGATCAGGGAAGGAAAGAGGCAGAAATCAGGGAAGGAAAGAGGCAGAGGTCAGGGAAGGAAAGAGGCAGAGGTCAGGGAAGGAAAGAGGCAGAGATCAGGGAAGGAAAGAAGCAGAGATCAGGGAAGGAAAGAGGCAGAGGTCAGGGAAGGAAAGAGGCAGAGGCCAGGGAAGGAAAGAGGCAGAGATCAGGGAAGGAAAGAGGCAGAAATCAGGGAGGAAAGAAGCAGAGGTCAGGGAAGGAAAGAGGCAGAGATCAGGGAAGGAAAGAGGCAGAGATCAGGGAAGGAAAGAGGCAGAGATCAGGGAAGGAAAGAGGCAGAGATCAGGGAGGGAAAGAGGCAGGGATGAGGGAAGGAAAGAGGTGGAGATCAGGGAAGGAAAGAGGCAGAGGTCAGGGAAGGAAAGAGGCAGAGATCAGGGAAGGAAAGAGGCAGAAATCAGGGAAGGAAAGAGGCAGAGATCAGGGAAGGAAAGAGGCAGAGATCAGGGAAGGAAAGAGGCAGAAATCAGGGAGGAAAGAAGCAGAGGTCAGGGAAGGAAAGAGGCAGAGATCAGGGAAGGAAAGAGGCAGAGATCAGGGAAGGAAAGAGGCAGAGATCAGGAAGATAAGAGGCAGAGATCAGGGAAGGAAAGAGGCAGAGGTCAGGGAAGGAAAGAGGCAGAGATCAGGGAAGGAAAGAGGCAGAAATCAGGGAGGAAAGAGGCAGAGGTCAGGGAAGGAAAGTGGCAGAGATCAGGGAAGGAAAGAGGCAGAGGTCAGGGAAGGAAAGTGGCAGAGATCAGGGAAGGAAAGAGGCAGAGATCAGGGAAGGAAAGAGGCAGAGATCAGGGAAGGAGGAGGCAGAGATCAGGGAGGAAAGAGGCAGAGATCAGGGAAGGAAAGAGGCAGAGATCAGGGAAGGAAAGAGGCAGAGATCAGGGAAGGAAAGAGGCAGAGATCAGGGAGGGAAAGAGGCAGAGATCAGGGAGGGAAAGAGGTGGAGATCAGGGAAGGAAAGAGGCAGAGATCAGGGAAGGAAAGAGGCAGAGATCAGGGAAGGAGGAGGCAGAGATCAGGGAGGAAAGAGGCAGAGATCAGGGAAGGAAAGAGGCAGAGATCAGGGAAGGAAAGAGGCAGAGATCAGGGAAGGAAAGAGGCAGAGATCAGGGAGGGAAAGAGGCAGAGATCAGGGAGGGAAAGTGGCAGAGATCAGGGAAGGAAAGAGGCAGAGATCAGGGAAGGAAAGAGGCAGAGATCAGGGAAGGAAAGAGGCAGAGATCAGGGAAGGAAAGAGGCAGAGATCAGGGAAGAAGGAGGCAGAGATCAGGGAGGAAAGAGGCAGAGATCAGGGAAGGAAAGAGGCAGAGATCAGGGAAGGAAAGAGGCAGAGATCAGGGAAGGAAAGAGGCAGAGGTCAGGGAAGGAAAGAGGCAGAGGTCATGGAGGGAAAGAGGTGGAGATCAGGGAGGGAAAGAGGCAGAGGTCATGGAGGGAAAGAGGTGGAGATCAGGGAAGGAAAGAGGCAGAGATCAGGGAAGGAAAGAGGCAGAGATCAGGGAAGGAAAGAGGCAGAGATCAGGGAAGAAGGAGGCAGAGATCAGGGAGGAAAGAGGCAGAGATCAGGGAAGGAAAGAGGCAGAGATCAGGGAAGGAAAGAGGCAGAGATCAGGGAAGGAAAGAGGCAGAGATCAGGGAGGGAAAGAGGCAGAGGTCATGGAGGGAAAGAGGTGGAGATCAGGGAAGGAAAGAGGCAGAGATCAGGGAAGGAAAGAGGCAGAGATCAGGGAGGGAAAGAGGCAGAGGTCAGGGAGGGAAAGAGGTGGAGATCAGGGAAGGAAAGAGGCAGAGTTCAGGGAAGGCCGGTAGCTGTAATTCCTTCTGAGGAAGGCACTAGGATTGCAGCTCAGCCACATTAGGATGGTGTTGCAATTAGCAAGTCATGGTGGCAGATCTGATACTCGGCTAATGACCCCCTCCCCATACACAGAGGAGGCAGAGTGAGCCTTGTGTCAATGTTTGTTTAACGTGGAGAGAAGTGTTATATAAATACAGCATCACTTTCATTGCTGGGAGGAGAACATTCTGCCTGATCTCTATATACACTGTGCAGTAATGACCAAACCTCCGCCACTGGGCAACCAACCTTCCTTCCTGCCTCTTTCCTACCCTCCTCCTTCCTTCCTATCCTTCCCCCTTCCTTCCTCTCCTTTCCTTCCTGCCTCTTTCCATCCCTCCTCCTTCCTTCCTATCCTTCCCCCCTCCTTCCTCTCCTTTCCTTCCTGCCTCTTTCCATCCCTCCTCCTTCCTTCCTATCCTTCCCCCCTCCTTCCTCTCCTTTCCTTCCTGCCTCTTTCCTACCCTCCTCCTTCCTTCCTATCCTTCCCCCTTCCTTCCTCTCCTTTCCTTCCTGCCTCTTTCCTACCCTCCTCCTTCCTTCCTATCCTTCCCTCCTCCTTCCTCTCCTCTTGTTCCTTATCTTCTTCCTCTCCTTCCTTCCTCTCCTTCCTTTCCTTCCTTCCCTTCCCTTCTCCTATCCTTCCCTCCTCCTTCCTCTCCTCTCGTTCCTTCCCCCCTCCTTCCTCTCCTTTCCTTCCTGCCTCTTTCCTACCCTCTTTCTTCCTTTCCTTCCCCCCTCCTTCCTTCCTTCCTTCCTATCTCCCTACTTTCCCACCTTGAATGGGTGTAGTGAGTTCTGGATAGTGGAGGCCGGATATGATAAGGTTAGTGAGTTCTGGATAGTGGAGGCCGGATATGATAAGGGTAGTGAGTTCTGGATAGTGGAGGCCGGATATGATAAGGTTAGTGAGTTCTGGATAGTGGAGGCCGGATATGATAAGGGTAGTGAGTTCTGGATAGTGGAGGCCGGATATGATAAGGGTAGTGAGTTCTGGATAGTGGAGGCCGGATATGATAAGGGTAGTGAGTTCTGGATAGTGGAGGCCGGATATGATAAGGTTAGTGGAGGCCGGATATGATAAGGGTAGTGAGTTCTAGACAGTGGAGGCCGGATATGATAATGGTAGTGAGTTCTGGATAGTGGAGGCCGGATATGATAAGGTTAGTGAGTTCTGGATAGTGGAGGCCGGGTATGATAAGGAGTTCTGGATAGTGGAGGCCGGATATGATAAGGGTAGTGAGTTCTGGATAGTGGAGGCCGGATATGATAAGAGTAGTGAGTTCTGGATAGAGGAGGCCGGATATGATAAGGGTAGTGAGTTCTGGATAGTGGAGGCCGGATATGATAAGGGTAGTGAGTTCTGGATAGTGGAGGCCGGATATGATAAGGGTAGTGAGTTGTGGATAGTGGAGGCCGGATATGATAAGGTTAGTGAGTTCTGGATAGTGGAGGCCGGATATGATAAGGTTAGTGAGTTCTGGATAGTGGAGGCCGGATATGATAATGGTAGTGAGTTCTGGATAGTGGAGGCCGGATATGATAAGGGTAGTGAGTTCTGGATAGCGGGGGCCGAATATGATAAGGGTAGTGAGTTCTGGATAGCGGGGGCCGAATATGATAAGGGTAGTGAGTTCTGGATAGTGGAGGCCGGATATGATAGGGGTAGGGAGTTCTGGATTGTGGAGGCTGGATATGATAAGGGTAGTGAGTTCTGGATAGTGGAGGCCGGATATGATAAGGGTAGGGAGTTCTGGATAGTGGAGGCCGGATATGATAAGGGTAGTGAGTTCTGGATAGTGGAGGCCGGATGTGATAAGAGTAGTGAGTTCTGGATAGTGGAGGCCGGATATGATAAGGGTAGTGAGTTCTG